>NW_007578772.1:125527-158663 GCF_000690725.1 Stegastes partitus
TGCCGTCTGGTGACTACGCATCCAAAAGCAGCTCATACACAAACCTGCGTGTAGCACCCCCTCTCCTCTTCATCGCCCTCCCTCAGCTGGATGACTTCATCGTCCTCTTCCTCTTCGTCCAGCTCGCTCTCGGTACTCTCCCCTTTGATGTGAATGCTCCCGCGCTCCTCCTCGCCCTTCACGTGCACACCGAGTCGCTCGGACGAATGTGTGCTATCGTCTGAGCTCTCCTTCTGAAGCCTGATCGGATCAATAACAGGGCAGACTTGAACAAACATGTCCAGGTGTTCACAAAAGCATACATTACATAGATACAGATATCAGTCAGTCAGTAAAAGTTCTTTGTTGTCATAAATATCCCACCTGTGAAGGCCCACCCCTATGTCATCCTCCTGCATGTCATTGGTCTCTGTTAGCTCCTCCTCTGTCTCCTCTGGGTGGGTGGGTGGTGGCCTGGGAAGCTCCGCCCCCTTTGAAAGCATCTAAACACACAAGTTCATGTTAGCATGCGGTCATGTGTAGGCTAATTAGTCTAAACTAACTGCGTGTGAACCTGCGTACCTTGTAGTGTTTCTCCAGGAAGTGCTGGTGTTGCTGCTGGACCACCAGCTGCTGCAGGGCCTGGGGCGACTGGGGCAAAGGTGCACTCTGGGTCCGAGCCAGTGGTCGGTGGCGAGGCAGCTTGTTGACCGCCCGCATGCCACTGGACACGCCTCTCTCCGCCGTAACCAGCGGCGACTGGCTGTACATGGGGACTGAATGGGTGGAGGATCGAAACAGAGAGACAATGAGCTCGATGCTCAGGTGGACATCATGACTTTTAGAGCATGTGTGTGTGTTTGTAGCACCTAGCATAGCAGTCTGTTGTCTGGCCTGCTCCAGCAGTAGTACATGCTGCAGTAACGAGGAATGGGCTGAGTGAGAGCTGGGGGGTGGAGTCTCCACATCATGTCCTACGCCTGCAAAGACACATTGTTATATCCCTAATTAGTCTAAATTACTGAACCAGTTAGTAGAAATTCCTTCTTTTATTTTCCCCATACCAAAAACTTACATCGCACCACACTTTGTAATATACTATATACGGTTTTAATGTCATAAAAATGCAGAATAATTTATTAAATTCTGTGCTAAGTGTTTACCTGCAGGTAGGGAAGATGTGGAGAGAAACTTCCCTGTTAGAGCCCCGCCCCCTCGCAACGATTGGATGGCTTGACGCTCGGCCTCTTGCTGACTGGACAGCTTCTGTGGGGTCTGCAGGGGGGGGAACAACGGTTACCACATAACACGGTCGGCACAACAGCGGACAGCATCTTGTTAGAAATAATGGCAGCTGTGTATAATTCAATTGGACGTGTTTTACGTCTTGTTCGGGTGTTCTAAAAACTTTCGCACAAAAAATCCCCTTTTTTAATAATTCATGCATGAGAGCACTTGGACTAAAAAGCTCCAAGCTGCGGCATAAGAACAACGCTGCTCCTTGTTTCTGCGTCTTTCGTATGAATCATCAGCTGGGGAGGACACTGACTTCTTTCCAACTCGCAGGTCTTTAAGGATCTGCTGCTCAAGTCTCGGTGCCAGATACCACAGGGCACCTTCAGAGGTCTTGTGGACTCCGCGTCTTGGCACGTCTGAGCTGTTTTGATGGCACGCGGAGGACCAACAGCGTATTACGCAGGTGTGGTCCTAATGCTTTAGCTCATCGGTGAACGCACACGTCCCTGTGTGAACCCGTCATTTCAAAAACTGCTTCAAATTTTGAGCTTTTCTGCAAGTCTGCTGGAATAAAATATGTTGTTGGCTTAGCTAACAGTCAATTGCCCTGTCCACTGAGCCACAAAAAGAAAAAAAATAGTAAACCTCGCTACTGGAACTTCACACAAAAACAGTTCTCTGGGGGGGCTGGTGTTGTGTATGTCCAGCATGCATTCATGTGCCCCGAGATGCACTTGTGAATGTATGTTGCATGGACCTACCGTGATGTGTGTGTTGGCAGGAAGTCCCAGGGAAATATTCGGCAGGGAGGGTGAGGTGTAGAGACTCAGAGGACTCAATGTCCCATCAGCTCCCAACGTCTGATGCAGAGATCTCAGCTGCAGACAGACAGACAGTTTAAATTTCTTGCTCCGTGGAGTCTTCGCAGTAGCCGAAAGGGGGATCGGAGGTTCAGACAACAAACTAAAATCGTCCAGCTGTTTCATCCCACTTCAGGTTTACACAACACTTCAGATATCAGTCCTCATAAATGTGAAAAGCTAAACAGCACATAGTGGGATAAATGATAAGGCTCGGGAGCCAGCATTTTTTGCTTATTCCTGTCGGTGTAAACACGCCATTTCCCAGAAATTATGTTTCTGTGCGGCGATTACAAAAACAGGAAACCTTCACAACATTTGTTCCGCGATCGCTCAAATTCAACAAACAAGACTGTTGTAAGTCTGGAAGGTCACCATTTCCCCGCTGCACATGACTCCTCGCAGCCTTCTAAAAAAAACATTGACGCAGCGGTGCCCAGTGTTGTGTCAGTATTTAACACCACCCAAATCGAACTGGACTAGATAAATTCTTGCTAGCCTTAAAACTGTCAGTTTAATCTATGGTCCTGAAAAAAACTGACTTCTCAATTTGATTTCTCAATAAAGCACACATTGATACACAAATCAATGATTAAGATGAGAGATATTTTGCTTCATTCTGAGTATAAACACATTTTAGCGTTGACAGTAAATACTGAAAGCTTTCCCGCACTGATAAAGTTGCTGCAACAGTATTTGTGGACATCTTTTCCAGGCAAGCAGCTGTTTCCAGCAGCTGGACTGTCGTGAACAACACTGAACAAGTTACTCTATCACGTAGATCAGGTATGAGAGTCACTTTACTATTAAACCACTGTAAAGAGATTCACAACATTATTGGTTGTTTAGTGTGGAGGGCTGCAGCTCGTTCGCTGTGTTTAACACTTTGTGTTTTTCCAGGCCAATTGTTGAGTTTTGCTTGGAGTCATAATTTTTAACTACAGTCGTGACTCGATACTCCGACACTAAATGTAAAACCTTCTTTTATGTCGGATAGCAAGGCTGTCGGATTGTCAAGATGGAGGTCGAGATACAAGGAGGGCTTAATGCTGGAAGGCTCATTTGTTGTTAATAATTATTGTTTATAGCTGTCAAAATAACTAGTAGGGCTGGTCCAATTAATGGCCCAATTAATGATGAATATCCGAATATTCAGGGGAAACTTCCACCCCGGGGGAGCACTCCGACAGGGTGGAAGTGGCCAGAACATACAGGCAGTACTTGGCTGCTGATGCTAGCTTAGTTAGTGGTCACAGTTTTGTTTCCACCACCGTTACCATCTGTATTTACGTCTGCAAACACTGAGAACGCTCGCTGCGTGTGACGTCGTCGTGTCCTCTTCTGCGCATGCGGGACACTTTTGGGTCGTATGAAGTTCACACAGCAGATCACATACAAGTCGCATTTAATTGGAAATGTGAACAAACTTGCAAAAAAATGGGATTTCACAAAAAAATCCGAAATGAGCGTTAAGTCCTACAGTCTGAACGTAGCCAATCTGTGGGATTGTTCAGTCAGATAATACGCCGTTATCCTGATTGGTGACATAAAATGTTACGTCGGAGTCGGAATCCAAGGCTGTCGGTATGTTAAGGCTGTTTTCTATGAGTTCCGTTCATTTTTCCTAAAAACCTGTCGGATAGCAAGTTTTAGGATTGTTAAGGGTCAGATTATGGAGTCACGACTGTATTTAATTCATAATTCAGTAACCTTGTGTTCTTCAAATTCCTCGTGTAAACAAGCAGATTTTGTGACAAACATTTACTGTCACCGGTTTGAAACATCCACAATATGTCAGTCATTTAACGATTAATCTGTTATTAATTGTTAACACGGTTGACTATCAGTTAAGGAATCAAATGCACCAATAGATATGAGTTGCAGTGTACTCCAAGGCTCCATTGTGCATTATACACTACATGCTTCCACTGGACTTCTTCTTTTTTTGTTGTTGGGAAACTGCATTCCTTACTATCATGAGGCTGACCACATACAGACATATTTCTCCTTAAAACTGAGCAAAACATCTAATCTTCAGTCACACAGGGATGTCAAATGCAGGATGGACAGCCTAATGAGCGTAAAACCAAAATCGTCCTCATCTGTCCTGCATATTCCACTTGTGGTTCAGGCGGTTTTCGTGGGCCTCTGTTTTCCAATATTTGTACACATGCAAAGAAATCTGTGTGTCAGTTTTGATTCTCTTTTCAAATTTGACAAACAAAGAAGACTCTATTATTATTACGAGTTGGGTTTTTGTTTTTTTTCTCCCTCACATTCGGTCTATTGTTAAAACGGCAGCGGCCCTGGTAGCGCAACAAACTATAAATAAAACGCGTACAATCTCACAACATGTGCACCGCATTTAGAAAAGGCAGCAGCGGTAAAGTCAGAAACCCCAAATATAGACGTGCTTCATCAATGCAGGCGGCACAATCGAACACAGAAATAAACACAACTAAATACAGAAACGCGGCAAAACACGAGCGAATGCAAAAAAAATCCTGCAAGCTACACGAGACCCAGTCAGTTGGTCCTCACTGTTTTCTCACCGTTACATGTTCCCCCCGTCGAGCTCCAGAGGTGACCAAGCGTTTCCATGGCTGTTCCCACACAGTGGAACAGTTTACTGACAGGTCTCTCCCATCAATCATCACTTCTAAACCTCTTTTTATAGAACTGGCTTGATGCCTCGTTAATTACCAGCAGAGCTAAGAAACTGATTAAATGTTGCCCGTTGCAGTGATTTACCTTCTTATTATTGTTAAGTTTTTGTTGACTTTAAGACACTTAAATCCACACTTCACGCCTTTAAAGTTCATATAGAAACCGACTTGACCCACAGTGAACTGCAGGGGGCAAGCTCAAGCTGCGTGTTCAGCCTGAGGAAATGAAACCAGCTTATGTCCTATATGGTCAGCGTCTATTTTAATGTAGGTTCGTGTACCTCGGTCTGTATATTGGGGACTGATCCTGTGTTGCCATTGGCGATAGCTGTATTGGAACTGTTGGGACTGCTGGGACCTGAACCCGGAGCGCTGTTGCAGAGAGACGAAACTGGTCGAAGGACACGAGCACAGACAGAAAAAAGGAGGTTAAGTCACATGAATTCGCATTATTAAAGAAAACTGACTTCACACATTATGACTGAAAAGCTGCCCGTCTGCGCTCACCTGATATCTCTATGGCTCTCTTCTTAAAGGTGCTGATGACAGTTCCGTCCTTCCTGCGGAGGAGAGGGGAGCTCCGCCTCTCGGCCACCTTCTGCTTCAACCGCGAACGCACCTTCAGGTTGGGCTCTGAGACTGGATGAGAGACCCGGGGAGAAAGCGTTGGTGTCTACAGGAACCTTACAGTGTCTATTCAGAATAAAGATCAAACGAGTTTATGTGGACTGCTGATCTTGCCTTTTTCAGTTTTAATTTTTTTGTAGTCGTTTTCTATCTTGCATTAAATGTTCCACTGTGAGTCTCTTGGTAAAGTGCAGTGTTTTGCTTGGCAGGAGATATTGGCAGGGGTATTTTAGGGCACCTGGTGATTTACCAACAGGAGGCTCCCCGGGCGGATGCAGAAGCGCAGGCAGGCCGTCTGCTAATCCTACATTACACTATGGCTGGCCAGTTTGTCGGTAAATGAGCGGTGACGTCGGGAGTATTTTAAGCTACCTTTGGTCTAAATGTCAAGGTGAAGAGGACGGAGCAGGAAGCGGAAAAAAATATCCAGGTTTTACTGGTTCCAGCTGCCCAAACAGTACCTGGATCCAGGAAAACTTTGGATGTTTTGTCGCCGGTTACCCAGTGGCATCAGGACAGCCGGTGACAGATCTGACTGACCTGCTGTGCTATGAATCCATCTACTTTTGTTAACCTGTGCAACTCTGGATACACTATCTCACGACATATATTTACAAAGCACTGTTAATGTTTATACTGGTTGGATAATTACTGGGATAATTAGAGAACTACAGACTTAAATGGGGTCAAATGAGGTCTGACTGATTTGCATAGGTGCTGTTGAAGAAGACCTGCACTGGGCATGTCTACAAAGCAGTGGAGCTCAAAAGAAACTGTAGTGCTGACTAGAAAGAAGGAAACTTTTAGCTCTTGGAAGGCTTTGCCACGTGTGAAGAAACTTTACTTTATAACCCGATGTTGCCAGCTCAAGAGGAGGTCGGTGTTTGACAAAGTTATGAAAAGGAAAACGTTTAGATTTCTGATTAGATGCAAACCAATTTGATGGAAAGTCAGGAAAATACCTACACAAGAAGGAGGCCTTTCCAGCTCTAAGATATCAATACTGTATAACAATCGGGTTTTATTCCAGTGGCCAAAATGACCACAAGTGGTACGCAGGGTCTGTGGGGTACCAGGTTATGATAAAGACAAGACATCAAGTGTGTAGCGTGGCTGCTGATCCTTGACTTTATCAGGCTAACGTTAGCAGTTCTGTCCTGCTCCTTTATGAGATTTAGGGAATTTTAACCACAGTCAACATTCTCTGAGATAGTGCACCAAACACATCTGTAACTTGCCATTCTGAAAGATTTTGCTCTTTTGATGCAAAAAGAAGTAAATAACCAACGCCATTATGTAGGTTTCATCACAGATTTTTCACTGAAGCCACTTGGCTCCACATGAATGCTGCTCCTTTATTATCATATCTTCTTGCGCTTGAACGTCAGTCGGCGAAGATGCTGACTTTCCGCAGATATGTATCATTAGCCTCAGGCGTACAGCGTGTTATGTATGTAGCAATCATTTGCATATTTAAGACAAGTTAACATGAGCCAGCTGGGAACATTAAAAAGTCTGCGAGCTGATGTGATGTTAATAGGCCAGCTGTTAAAGTGTTCCAGAAATGAGAAGCCTGCTTTTGTCTACCCCTGTGTGAAATCAAGCACCCCCATCAGTCAAGCGTCTATCTACATTTCGCAGAATCTTCCAGAAAATCTGCAGAAGAAAGAGTGGAGGTGTGGGACTGAGGTCATGTAACCCTTGAACTTCACATAGTTTCCACCATCTAGACTGTCTCGGACTGTCGTAGGTGTTTTTGGGGGGTATTTTGGGGCACTGCTGGGTAAACAGTCTAACTGGAAATACATACACACTATCCAGGAGCTTCTACTTGTCTAGCCAGCTATGTATCAGTTATTTTTTTCCCACAGATTGGTTGTGCTCGTAGCTTACTAGCTGGAACATCGGCTTTAACTTGCTGATGAAGTTTGGTACCCAGATCCCTCAGAATACTGGTTACAGCCAAATAACTCATCGAAAACAAACTTAATTCATATTTTAAAATAAGAAGAACTCAATATGATGGAAAACATGTTTAAGGAAAGTGACTTTTTGTAATCCGGCGTTTTTGAGCTACACCGAAATTGACCACCAGGGGGCGATCAAGATATTTTGGCTTCACTTCTGAGAAGCCATCATGAACATCTGTCTGAACAAACTGTGATAAACAGCTGGACTTTTTGCAGTATTTCAACTTGACGTTTACATTAGAATTTTGTGCAGAAATCGTAAATCTATACGTGAATAGAAATGCACTTACAGTCAGCTCACTACATCTGACTTTAAAACTAAAATACATATTTCTATGTACGTTAAAGTAATTTAGATTTTTTTTTTAGCAGTGGATTTGTGCATTATAAAAGCATTTTGTACCTGCACCTGCTAATGAGCTATCACACTATGAGTAAGCGTCCTAACATGCTAATTCCACAACAGGAAAGACCGGATGTTCTCTCCAGTTAGTTTAAAGAAAAAAAAAAAACACTGTAATCTCTGTTAACTGCATATATTCCATGTGAAAACGTCAAGTTTGACAGACATAACAACAGTAACTAAGGCGGATGGGATTTAAAACGGACAGAACCAGTTCCACGCCCCTGATCTGTCACCTCTCAAGTCAAAAGAAAAACTTTCACATGGTGTCGGATGTATTTGAAATCCTCTGTGTGTGTGTGTGTGTGTGTTTGTGTGTGTGTGTGTTATCTCTAGGTTTGGACAACCTCTTCCCCGATGAGTCACACTGAGTCATCAAGCACACACATCCAGAGACACACACACACGTATATGTCTAAATATATATATAAACACAACACTCCACCTTCGCACAGTCCTTCGTCAAACGATTACACCGCAAGTGACAAATCACACACACACACACACACACACACACACACACACACACACAGACACACACACATCCTCCCACTGTCTGGGTCTGCCTCAGTCTGTGTCTCCTACCCGTCTTGCGAAGTGGGAAGTCGTCTTTGCCCTCGTAGTTCCCCAGCAGTGGGGGCAGTTTATAGGAGGGAGGAGTTCCTGGGGTGTTACTCTGCGGAGGAGAGCTCTGCTCCAGGGAGGTGTGCTGGGCTCCCCTGCAGAAACACACACACAAGGAAAAGGCATATTAGATAACTGCTCACAATAATAAGGGATGAAGTGTTGCATTACAGCTGGCATGCCCAGTGTACTTCTACTTCATTTAGCCATTTCCTATGTTTCCTAGAATGCATTTCTGCCATTGATTTGGGTTGAGGTAAAAGCTTCTGACGCTACAACCTGAGCTTTTCTTTAGTTGTTTGAGATCAGGGAAACATTTCTAGCTGCTGTTGGGCGTGCTCAGTTTAACCGGACACAGCAGGGAACGCATTATATCCACGTGTCTGTTCAAGTGACAGTTTATGGTCATTCAGACATAGGTGTGTGATATGCAAATACGTGTTAGGGCGACGTGTTGGAAGTGTTATAGCAATATTACTAAGAGACACAGGTGCTTATCCACATATCACGGAAAAAAATTGCCATCACGTTCACATAATGAGAGGTTTATGACTGATCAGAAAAAAAAGAGCGACCGACTGAAAATATAAAACGAGCCTATTAAAAGATAGACGAAAACCGAATTATCTGTCAGGGTGACATTTTGCAGGATGTAAAGGAGAGAACAAGCTTTATTTATCTCCTTCCCGCAGTGGGGAAAACGCAACTGTGGGAAAGCAAGGGCTCCGTTAGAACGAGCGATTCCAGCAGCAATAAATCAAACTTTGATTGCTGTCATAGTGCCTCATTAAGATAATGCGCTTGACTGAAGGATCCTCGGCGAGAGCAGACTCAACTTTTATTTTGAACACCCCAGACTGGATGTCATCTACCACAGTCAAGAACAGCTCACGTTAATTACAGGTACGGGCCTTTTTGTGAAACTTCAGTGGAACTACAGTATTTGAGAGGCGTGGTCGTGTTGTACACGGAGAATTATTTACCAAGACAAGAGACAAAAAGCTAAAGACTCTCCTCTCTTCATTGAGAGGCGAACTCCAGCCCACAGATGGTTTTTCAGCATCACTGCTGTAACGCTGCACCATACATGCACTGTTTACAGCTGAGTCACATTACCTCAGTAAGTTACCTAAGCAGGCTGGCCAGCGTTTACTCTATTACATAAATGGCATACTGTAAACATGAAACTAAGCTATTTATTAATTTTGGTGTCGTGCTCCTTCCTATATATATATATAACCTTGGTAAACACACCGAACACTGACAGTCCCCCTCTGAAGCCAGAACTCTCTGAAGGTGTCCAATGGTATCAAGCATCAAGACAGATCCTTTAAATCCTGGAAGTTGCAAAGCGATGCCTCCGTGGATCTGATTTGTTTTTCCAGCACATCCCACAGATGCTCAATCGGACTGGGATCTGGGGGGATTTGAAGGCCGAGCCAACACCCTGAAGTCTTTGTGACTCTCGCTGAGAGAAGCCATCAGAGAATACTGTTGCCATCGAGTGGTGTATATGGTCTGCAGCGATGTTGAGGTGGGTGTGATGTGTCAGAGCAACAGCCACGTGAGTGCAGAACCCGAGGTTTCCCAGCAGAACGTCATCCAGAGCATCACACTGCCTCCACCAGCTTGCCTTCTTCCCGTCCTGCTGTCACCTCTTTCTCGGTTAAACAATGCACAGGCTGTCCACGTGATGTAAACGACAAATGTGTGTTCTTTTTCTATCCTAGAAGCATGACGGTTTTCAGCAGATAATTGCTACAGATGCTCCTCTACGGGATCTGCCTACCAGTTGTCCTTCCTTGAATTACTTTTGGTATATACTAACCACTGCATCATACCAGAAACACCTCACGAGATCTGTCATTTGGAGATCCTCTGACACAGTCATGAAACGCTGCCCAAGTTTCCTACATCAACTTCAAAAAACTGACTGTTCCCTCGCAGCCTTTATATATATCCCTTTGACAGGTGTTGTGACAAGATAATCAATGTTACTCACTTCACGTGTTTGTGGTTGCAGCGTTGGTTGATATAGCTGACCTTCGTGTGTTTACTTGTACACTTAAAGCCTACACACAAAAAAAGTGGTGCAACTTTCTGCAAATCACTGTTTACCCTTGTCTAAATCTCCAAACTGCAGCTGTCAGGAAAACAACACGTCATCATAAAGCCTACTGCGCAGACTATGCAGATTAAAGTATCCTAAAACAGCAACATCACACTGCATCTGTCTCCTTGCCGTGTTAAGTGTACGGAGCTTCCCGAGCCCTAATCTGAGGGCGGAGTGTTTTGAGTCTTACATTAATTTTCAGAGTTGGGCACGTTAAGGACATGTCATGTAAAGGCCAAGTAATTCTAGTTTGGAAACCTAATTAAACACTCTCAGGCCATCCATGTGTCAGGAAGAAATATTTTCACAAAATGCAAAAACCAACATAGAAACAGGTTTCCTCTGTGTAATCCTCACCAGCACTTTGGGGAGAAGGAATGGTTGAGTCCACCGGGACCAGGCTCTTTCTTGCTGAGAAGGAACTCCTGCAGCTTTAGCTTTACCTCGGTGCTGGCAATGGCACCTTTAAAAACACAGACGGCAATCAGGACATGTCACTGTTTGTACATCAACAGCTGGTAGACACAGAGCAGCATGTGCGTAGCAGGCAGGCAGCACTAGCAGGGGTGTAACCTACTCTCTTTGCCTTTCTCCTTGTTCCTCAGCAGCAGCAGTTGTTGCTCCAGTCGCTGTTTCTCCTGTTCTTCGTGTCTTTGTTGCTCCAGTTTCCTCTTCTGCTCCAGCTCCTGCTGCCGCTTTGCTGCCAGCAGCTCCTGTTGTTGCTTACACACACACACATGTATTTCCATACACAGGTTACTGAGTGACTCCTGGGTTGACTGATCAACCGACAAAGCAGAGATGGGAGTCAGTGAGGAAGGCTGCCGTGCTGTCATCTCGCCTACCTTTAAATGCTCCTGCAGCTGGACTTCATGCTGTCTTGTTAACACTTCGTGTTTTTTCTGGAACTCTGCGAACAGCAGCTGTTTCTGGAGTTCCTGCTGCTGTTTGAGCAGCACGAGTTCCTGCTGGAGCTGCTGCTCTCTCATGGCTGTGTCCACTGCTGCACCCCCAGACAGAGAGCCCACCCTGGGCTCTGTTCGTAGGTCCACTGGGCCCCCTCCTCCTCCTGGGCCTTCTGCAGGACCCCCACCTGGAAATGAAGCAAATGACAAGGCGTCAGTTCCATTGATCCTGATCGTAGAGCTGTATCTCTGTCTGCTTTTATATTTGTTTTCAGCTGCACAACTGCACTTTTAAGTTCCTGCAATTTTTTTTATAAACTCATGTCATTGTTGATTTTCTTTGCATTATGTTTTCCTAATCATTATCTTTATATTGTTTTCAACCAGCAAAACTAGGCTGAGAAGATTCTCAGCTGAACTGACAAATAACTGGAGGCCAATTAGTCCAACCCTTCTGCATCCAGCCACTCACAGACTAATGGAACCTGCTCAGATTACTCTCTGCGCCTGAAACACCACTAAAACTCCACGACGGCCAATAGAGACCATCTTCTATAAAACCATTCAAAGGCCTGACAAACCTTTGAAAGGGTTTTCAACACAACACAAACCAAACCTTTGTGATGTTTTATCTCCTGACAAGCCTGAACGCTGCTTGACATCCTCTGGCAAAAGGTGATCGGGCCTTTATGGTTCGTGGCCCTAAGTGACGGAATTCTCTGCCAGAGAATCTCAGACTGGCTCTTCTTTCTAAACATTACTGAAAACCCTCTTTCATCAAAAGGTCTGCCTTCAAATGGTGCACCTCCACTGTGGTTATTCTATCTTGTTCTTTTATTTGCTGTTGTTTTTGTCTTGTCGCCTTTATATTTTTAACATCTGCTTTGTGCAGCATTTTGTAGCGTTGCTTTACAAAGTGCCGTCTAAATTAGGTTGTTATTCTCATCTTTAAAGTCGAGGTTACACTTGGAACACACATTCAAACAATGTGAAAGGTGCTGCAGAAAACGATGGTCCAACCAGCTCTTCAAAGAAGCATCCTGCGGCCTTCACATTATCAAAGAACCTGTTAAAGCTAAAATGATGAAAGGTACATAGCCTGCAAACTGATTCAGTCAGTTTCACAGCGAAGCATTAGCTAACACTAGCTACCACCACACATATTGACAGCGGGATTCCACAGACATAGCATAACACTCAAAACCTGCTGCCTACATTACCCACAATGCACCTACAACTCTGTGGCTACACTGAATGTATAACATATGAGGGCCGCTCGTGGAGCTGCTGATGCATTACTACGCCTAAACTGTAATCAATAACAGTGGTGACACCAGGAATGTGAGTTGCGCTCAAGTATGTGTATGCAAACTTGTTATTTTGAGACAAAGGGAGCATTTCATCCTTTCACACAGCAATGGGACATAAAGAGTCTGTCATTTTCTAAATTAAACTACTGGAATACATGAACTGACTACCTCGTGTCAAACAGGACTTCCATTTTGAAGTCTTGATCATCTTGTTGGCATTTACTTGCCTGAAGTTCCCGGCTGACAGTTGCTTAATAACTTTAGTCCGTAGATGTTAACTGAACCGTAACTCTGAACTTGACAAGTTTATTTCCTGGTCCAGAAAACAAACAAGCACCAAAATGAAAGCTCGCCCTCTTGCTTTGCCGCAGCCCGACACTGTAGGTGCGCTGAAGGTGCAGGCAGTGAAAAAAAACATACATTCTGCGACAGCGCCGCACGGCAAACAGTCTGCATACGTTCAGTGTCGTCATGGCGCAGCTCTTGACAGCTTGGTCAGAGATTCTGGTGTGTTATGCTAGCGGTGACTAACGTAGCCTCGAGCAGAGACGAGGAGCAGGCTGCAGAGGTCTGGTAAGCTCACTTCTTTCTAACTCCAAACTCCAAAGGGGTGTTTTTACTATTTCAGACTTGAAGCCTTCGTCCAGAGTTGACTCAAGTGACATCACTCGAGGCAGTTTATCGGCAGCTCCCTCTGAAGCAACAAAAAGGCTTTTACAACTTCTGTCACATACGCACTAGTACTCCCCCTTAGGTAGATCCCTAGTATCACCTAACAGCTCTGATGATTCAGCTTGGTGACGCAGTGCACCTACTAAGCTGAACCCCCTTTTGGAGACATGGAACCCCCCCCTCCCCTCAAGGTCTCCTAGAGGACTCCCTACTCACCACCTTCTCCACCGCCTCCTCTCTGCTCGCTCGCTGTTCCTACTGGGCTCTGCATCCCTGATGGGAGGCTGCTCTTCACCTCCACTACTGCAGGAGGGAGAAAGAGAAAAAAAAAAAAAGAGTGATTGATTAGTCTGGCAAACGATGTCAGGGACACAGCAGATTATTACATCATTCATCGCATACACACAAACACATACGCACACACAGGCAGCTTCCATTTCATTCAGATGAGCGGTGATAGTGTTGTAAAAAAGTGAGGGACACAGCGTCCTGCCGCCTAAAAATAGCCGCAAGTCTAGCATTAGCCTAGCACCGGACAGCACTGACTTGTAGTGTTACCTTGGCATTAGTCTAGCCTATATTGAGCACGGCTAGGCCAAAGGACACTGCGGAATATGATAACATGCGCTATACATATTAATAGGCGCAAATTATCCGAGAAGGTTGCTGTTATTCATAGTAGCGTGGCAGAAACTAAAGCGCCAACAAAAGAAAATAAAGGAAAGCGGACTGCGCGGCCGTCCTCTTTCATTACAGAAATGAGTTTAATAGGAAACATTAAAAACTGTAAACGTTTCCCTCCCCTCCTCTCAATCAGTGACAAGCGCGCCGCCTTGTTCTGCTCTCGGGCTGATCACTATGACAGATTAATATTGATTTCCTGCTCCAGGCACCAGAGTGGCGGTAGCCGACATGTCACCCTGCGAAATGACAGATACGGGGACTCGTCATATTTTCAAGTCCGTCAATAGAACAAGAGCAATAATGTGCAGTGTTTGGGGGAAAATCCCTGCTCTGATTGGCTGGAATTATGTGGTCACCTAGAGGTCAAGGAGGTACATTTGCTTGATTGTGACCCACAAACAGCTTTGGTTCCACTAGCTGCTGTTTAATGGGCATTTTGAGCACGACTATACTTGTTGTTGGTGCAGGACACACAGCGCAGGTTTTTTCACTTCCACAGAGGTGAAGCCTCATTTCTGCAAGTAAAAAAAAAAACAACTTCCTGACTCAGCTGGCTCCATCACACGCTCTCTGTTTGCAGTAATGTATGTTTTCACAGGATTCAGGTATAATCTAAAGACTCAACAGCACTCAGATCGGAAGGTTCCAATCAGCTTAGCCGCCGCAATCAGCTTACACTCATCGTGTGTGTGTGTCTCTAAGAGAGAGAGTGAGTTTGTATGACGCTGTTTGGACTATTTCTTTAGTTTAGCTCTTGGCAGCGCAAAGAGAAAACATGTCAGGAGTCAACAGGTTAACACACGCTGCCTGATATGGGGCAGATAAAGGGAAAGAGAGGGTCTTAACATCCCATTTCCATCAGCAGCTTTCAGAGTGCCCTTGCGCGAGGCATTGACCCTGACCTGCCAGCGTCCTTTGGCGACTACCCTCTCCTGGCCCCTGGTGACCCCTGCTATAGGATCAGGCTACTTCCTGGAAAACGCCACACGCTGCAACGCGCTGAGACGCCAGGATATTTCCTGTCTGCTCGTCACGGAGGAAATTCGATTAGGACTTACCAACCGTGTAGCCTGACCTTTCTGTTTGCTCCGATTGGTCATCTCCCGGCTCTTTGGCACAACCCTTCTGCTTCTGCGGCCCACGAGGGGGGTTGTAAGCTAATCAAACACCAACATCCACATTAAGGCCAAGCCTGTTAGCCCTGTCCTGGAGGATTGTGACTAGTTTGGCCGCAGACTCTGACACAGATAAAGAGAAACACGTACTGCGTCTATAGTAAGCAACAGGGCTGTCTTACTTATTTAAATCCATTCCTAAAGCTCAAATGTTTTCCCCCCTCTCGCACACAAACACACAAAGCAGCAGTCCAATTTCAGGTTTGCTGGTTTGTGACCGTTTAGCGAGCTCAGTGGGTGCTGAAAAGAAAAAGTTGGGGAAAAGCCCGAAAAACTAAGAGCCAGGAATAAACAAGCCCGTGTGTGTGTGTGCATGTGTGTGTGTGTGCATATGTGTGCAGCCACTCACATCTAAATTACCTAAACAAATATTCTGGCGTTTCACTGTGACGCACGTGTCTCCCCTTTCACTACAACACACACACTGTCTGTGCATGTGTGTGTACGTGAGAGACTGGTCTGTGAGTGTGTGTACAACAGTCCGTTTGGCAAGAGAGCAGCATTCCACAGCAGCCAGCGTCTGACGTCAAACCGAAGACATTTATAGTCTGGTAAACACACACACACACACGCGCGCACACACACACACTAACGTACAGTCTGACATAGAGGCGGGGCCGAGGCAACATTTCAGTCAATCATATCAGCCTCGAACTGACTTCTGCTCGCTGCCGTTACACACGGTAATTCATATAGCAGCAGCGGATGCAGTAAAAAAGAATGAAAGGCGGACTGTGCATCCAGTTTGTGAATCGGGATAGAGGTGAACACAGACCGGTGCTTATACCTTGGCTCGTATGCATCACGTTAAATGTAGCACAGAGGACTTAAAATGACACAGATTATGAGATTATATCAAGATCCTGAATGAAGCATGAACACTAGAGTCGGGTTCCCTGTTTGCACCGCTAAGGTCAACGCAGACTCCTGATAGAGCTCTACGATAAACAACACTTCTGTTTTTATTTCCACATCTGCTAATCATTGGTTGAAAGAATAATTCGCTGAGGAACTGCTTGAAACACTCAAAAGTCTCAAAATATTCAAACAAATGTTCGTAAATCTCAATTAATTGAGAAGCCAGAATTGGGAAATGGAAACAACAACGCAGCTACGGTAGCAGAGATGAGCGGCTGTACAGTGGTGATGTTTTAGCATTTAAGCTTTCCATGTTTGTCATCTTAATTTAATGTGTTAGAATACTTATGTTTGCAAACTTGCAATAAAAACAAAGCACAGCTGAGGCTGAGGGGGACGTCACTAGCATCTGTTTGATCATTAACCAAAGTACTGGACCCTTTAAAATTAAATGCATATATTAGTCAACGGGCTGTAAGGTGGCTCGGTGGTTAACACTGTTGCCTGCAAGAAGGTCGCCGGTTCACATCCCGGTGAGAACACCCAGGATCTTTCTGCGTGGAGTCTCCATGTTCTCCCCGAGCAGCGTGGGTTCTCTCCGGGTTCTCCAGCTTCCTCCCACACAGTCCAGAAACAGATTGAGGTTAATTGGTGATTCTAAATTGTCCGTAGGTGTGAATGTGAGTGTGCTTGGTTGTCTGTCTCTAAGTGTAGCCCTGTGATAGACTGGTGACCTGTCCAGGTGAACCTGCCTCCATCATCTATACACCGCTTAATCCTCACTCGGGTCGTGGGGGGCTGGAGTCTATCCCAGCTGACTCAGGGTGAAGGCAGGAGACACCCTGGACAGGTCACCAGTCTATCACAGGGCTACACTTAGAGACAGACAACCAAGCACACTCACATTCACACCTACGGACAATTTAGAATCACCAATTAACCTCAACATGTTTCTGGACTGTTTGAGGAAGCCGGAGAACCTGGAGAGAACACACGCTGCACGGGGAGAACATGCGAACTACACGCAGAAAGATCCCGGGGGTCCTTCAGTTTCAAATTTCATTTGTGTAAAACAGTTTGCAACAATTTAAATCACCGTTCAAGTAATCATTCAACCAATACAGCCAAGACTTCATTGTTTGAAGCTCCTCTAATGTCAACATTTGCAGCTTTTAATCATCTTCTGTCACTTCAAGCTTTGAGAAATTGTATTTTTTCTGATACTTATAAACAAAAATGTTCCACAGACGACCAAAAACATGTAATAAACAGCTTAACATATAATAAAAATGATTAGTTGCAGATACTATGCTTGAAAAAGCCAATGAACCAACGAGATGATCTAAACCACTAAATTAAACCTCCACAATTATGGTTTTATCCACATGTGGTAAAGATGCTGCATGATGCAGCTCATACAAGTCAGTAGCCTGTTTACTCAGTAAAACATTATCTAAAGCCTTCAGCTTCATGAAATAATCCGCACGGACAAAAACAGAAATCCTGCACAACGGCTCAACTGTAAATCAGATGATGAAGATAAGGCTGCGACACTTAATGCACGAACAATTCCAGTTACTCTGGAGTCTCCCACGGGTGAGGTTAAGACTCTTTTTTTTTTTTTTTTTGATTGTACCACTGGAATGCACCTAACTACAAACCACCAACTGGGAATTTCCCACTTCTGCCTTTGACAGGAATACTTAATGTGGCTGATTTGGAGCTACTGTGATGCAGCTCGATATCCAGACGGTCGGAGATGCTACAGCGAGTTCCGGCCAAGATGTGTCGCCGCTAATAAAGACAGAGAACAAACAGGGAGATTGTAGTTTTTAAGTCCAGTTTGATGACTTTTCACTCTTCGTCTCCCTCTGCTTCTGTCGCTCCTGTTTCACATTGCTGCTGCTGCCACTGCTGCTGCTGCTGGGAGGTATTTCTGGAAACCAATATTCGTTTTTTTTTTTTTTTCTTTCCTCTATCTCTCTCCCTCTCTCCCTGTCTTGTTCGTTCTGCATTGCTAAAAGAAAATAGGCACCATGACGTCAGCCCTGCAAAACACTCTAAAAAAAGCCAGGAGACAGGGAGACAGAGAGAGAGAAAGAAAAGACAGAGCAAGAGGGAGAGTGAGGTAAAAATAGTATAATGGCTGTGTGTGCTTTAGACAAATTAGAAGCTTAGAGAGAGAGAGAGGAGTCACATGTGTGGTGTTGCTATAGAGACTGAGGGGTGGGCCAAGTATTATGGGCTGGCAGACTGTAGGTCATCCACAGTAGATGTTGTCCGTTGTGTTCCATCAGGCTTAAAGTCTTTGACAACATCTGGTTCGATCAATTGCGCGGCAGGTAAACGCGGTTTTAAAGCTGCATTGATCACATTTAAAATGAGTCTAATGTGTGATGTGGAGGGGATCCGTCACAGTGACAAAACCACAACAAACCCGTCGTCCAACTCTGCAGGTCCCGTCAGCTCTATGGAACGCTTTTAGCAGCCTTTGCAACTTTAATATTTTGGTTTGCTCTCATCTGCGTTGTCTCTGCCAGCAGCAGCAGGCGGAAGTTTTCATAAACTCACAAGCTACCTGCTCAGCACATAGACGAGCTTAGATGTTATCTTGTAGCGTTTTCCATCGGGGTTGACGGAGACAAAACAGACGTAAAAAGACAGCGAATAGTGCATTTACGCATGTTGTTGGACAGAAACTTGACTGAATGAGATGTAGGAGGTAACTTTGCTCATTTCTAGGGCTGGTCCAAATAGCATTTTCTGTTCTCCGGACGCACAGGTAGCATTTGGCTACTGAGACCAGTTTAGGTGTTTAGGTTAGCGGTGGGGTGCTGAGCATTCGGTCCGACGGGGCAGGAGTGGGCGGGCGTTTCTACCATCAGGGGTCACAGTGCTGTATCCGTCGGCAGCAGCGGCGGGGGGGAATATTCGGAGATCAAAATCCCAATTCCAGCACAGTGAACGAATAGTCGGCTACTCGGCTATTTGGGTCCAGCCCTACTCGTTTTAATCACAGTTACTTAGATTAGTTGGCAAGGTATTTTCATAATCAACCAGTAGGTTCTCTTCTCCATATATATCACATTTTTGTTCTGATTGGTTCATTGCATTCATGAACCCTAAACGTGTGGATCAATGTCTTTTGAGGACATGGTGTCGAAGTTCTAAGCACGCATATACACCGACTTGTATCCGCCAACCCAGTAACCGCAGCCAAAGAGAAGATTAGAGCGAATGTACGTCCTTTTTGTACCAACTAACAACCCGCTGGCATCAAGAGGTGGCATCAAGCCACGCACCAACCTTAGCTCACCTCGCTCTGGCAGCCGCGTTCTTCAGCAAACTGTCTTGTACCTAAACCTCAACCAACGCAAGCAGCCATGTTCTCTACTCAGAGCACTGAATCTCTCTGATCGCACGCTGCATGCGTTTCAACGGCTTGCGAAAAGTTTCTAAAGCATCGGTCGTCTGTTAGCTTAAGACTACTAATCAGAGGCGATCGACAGAAGTTTGAAGACTTTTGCAGGAGAACACAAATGAATAAAAGTCCCAGAGCTTCAAAACTGTAGAAAAAGAAAATAAAAAACAACAAATACAAACTATACAGAATATTTATGGCTTTTGTTTAGAGCCGTTGGGAGACGTAAACAGAAAGTACAATGCTGCCACTGTGTCAGTTAGTTTTAGGCTTCTGCTCTTGTTTTCACATTTTGGCATTTCTGTACCATTAAAAGCAGGCCGAACTAGTTAGCTACTATTTGCAATGCACCCGTGGACGCACTGACAATCATCACTGGACGCCTTTGATACGGAAGAAAACAGCCGATTGTTCTCCGTAAGCCCTGTAGTTCCAAGAAATGACGTTTATTTTCTATGATTAGTGGGGACAATTATGGATGTTTGTGCCTAACAGACATCAGTGATATCATTGGGAAATTTAAGTCACGCTAAAGCTAAAAAAAAAAAAAGATGTGTCCTTTGTCCTCTGAAGCACAAATTTTGATGCAAATTGCAGCAACCTTAATTTCCTCTACGAGCTCTATCACAGATCCTGCTGCTGCTGCTGCTGCTGCTGCTGCTGACTGTGCTGATAATCGGGACGCGTCAACCAGCCAAACTTCGATAACTAACTTTCCCGATATTTCCACAACACCTGAATGCACCGCGCTCCTTCATCTCACACAGTCTCTTTGCTTTATGTCTCTCCCTCTGCAACCCCACCCCCTTCAAATCTCCCTTTCTCTCTCTCTCTCTCTGACCTACACCCACCATCTACATCCTTACATCCTAATCTACCAACAACACCTCAGAGCTCACCCCCTCCCTCTCGCCTCCGTCAGCTTCCTTCACAAAAACACAAAAATTATTAATCAATTCCATCAAGCCTCATGCGCACTGCGACCCCCCTCCTCCTCCTCCTCCTCCTCCTCCCCACCTCTACCTTCCCAGAGATGACTCACATGCGGTGGGCATGGCAGTGCCGGAGCCCCTGCTGTCACTCAGGAGCTCCAGAGGCTGGTGATGGCTGTCTGTGCTGGCAGAGGAAAAACAGGACTCAGTCTCATAGATGGTCTGCAACATGGCGCACAATCCTGACACCGTGGGATGCAACAGCATGCCAAGACAAGAGCCGGTGCTTTGTTTTGTTATGAAAACACCAGTCAGTTCTTCTTCCGAGACACCGCCATGGCTTAGTTAGGATTTGTGAGCAGCCAAGGACGAGGGGGGGAAAAAAACATTGAAATAAAGAGGATTAAGTGGTTAAACTAAAAAAATAAAAAAAAAAACTTTACTGAATGTTTTTTGTGCTTTTATTGTGAAATGGTCCCTGGAAAAAAAATGACCAGAAATCCCATTAAAAAATAAAAAATAAAAAATCCATAAAGAAGTCCTCTTTGCTTTTATTATGTAATCCACTCCAGCAGTTTGCTTTGCAGGTTGCCTCCACCTCTCCTGGAGCTTCCCCCGTTTTCTGGCTTGATGACCAGTCACCGACACTTCACACAAAATCCTCCTGTTTAATATTGTAAGTCCCAGCTGCAGGTTCCAGGAAGCCTCCCCTCCGCTGGGACCCAGGGAATGAATCGAAACGTACACACCGAAAGGAAACGAGGAAACACAAGCTTCCCAGACTTTGTAATCTGCGACTCTTGTCTACATCACCTGGAGTCCTGATTCACGCAGGAACACTTTGCTTTGCTCCTGAAATAGTGACAGCGGCCGGTGATGTTTCGGGATGTGCCAGTCGGCGCTGACGGACGGAGGAAGAAAGTTTTGTTTCCTCTGGTGCTCTGGACCCTGGCAGAGTCAAAGCAAATCAAAAAAGCAAAATGTGGTCACTTGGTACAGCCTGCAGGACGCTGAGGAGTGACGGCTTCAGGAGAGGAGCTGCTGCAACACAACAAAAACACAGAAGAGACGAAGGAAGGAGCCGAAGAAGTCTCCCGCTCGGGTGCATCAAAGGATCCTCGCACTGTTCTCCTCCTGGCCGACGAGAGGGAGAGGAGAGGAGGAGGAGGAAGAGGAGGAGGAGGAGGAGAGGCGAGGACATAAATAGCTTTGGGAGAGCGCTCCCCGAGGTTCCATGTTTCCAAAATTAGAACGAAGCGCTGAGAGAATGACAGAGAGAGAGAGAGAGAGAGGGAAATGGAAGAAAGGAGGAGAGGAAGGCTGGGCTGGAGAAGAAGAGCAGAGAGTTCAGAATCCTCACAGTAAAAGGGGGAAAAAAAAAAAAAAAAGAACAGCCAGGGATTGCACGCTGTCCTCTTTATCCCCTCGATTCGAAACACACACAAAAACAAAAGGCAAGCTGCTGCAAAGTGGAGCTCCGGTGCGGCGGCCAGTAACAGCTGCCGGTCAGACGACTAATATTCACTGTCTGAGAGTCACTGGGCGAATGTGTGTTCGCGGGTGTGTGTCTCTGACGCTGTTTGAGCTGCTGAATGAACGTCGAGAGAGAGAGAGAGAGAGAGGGAGGGAGGAGGGTAAGAGAGAGAGAGAGAGAGAGAGAGGCTGAAAGTAGATCACTGGGTGGAAAGGAAGTTAGACGGATGAAGAGGAAAGTCAACAACAGCTCGCTTCACGTCGCTGTCACAACGCGCGCGAGGAGGTCGGGAGGCGACAAGGACACTCGTCCAGCCTCCATCCATCCCTCCGTTCACCTTCAAAACCTCGGGCAGAAGAGCAGAGAAGAGAAGCATTTACTAACACAAGAGATGGGGGGTTGATGGAGGGACTTGGAGCTGAAAATAGCCTGCCAGGGTGGAGGAGGAGCCAGGGATAAAAATAGACGGGAAAGAGAGAGAGAGAGAGAGAGGGAGCAGTAAGCCTACAGCTCTGGGTGGGGTGGAGGGGGGTGGGGTTCGGGCGCTTTCATGTTTATTCACTGCACTTCCCAAAGATCGGCTGTCAATCACAGAGTGTGGGCGGAGACTGTGGCCTCCTCTTCCCCCACTGAGCTGGAGCTCCTGTTGGTTGCTACTCGTGAGACCGCCGTGTTCCGTGCGTACGCTTCCCACAACAACAAAAACGCAACTTGTGTCCGCGCCGGGGGGTTTCATTAGCTATGGTTACCGTCGATGATTAGTTAGCGAAATGGCTCAGCGACGGCTGATTGGATTGTCGTGAAATCTTTTCCAGGCCTCCATCGCGTCCAAAGGGATAAATCCTACTGACGCCTGTGATCTCATGAAGTGTCATCCAGCAGCACTCGCAGATCTAACTTCCCACGTGTCCAGTGAAGCATCTCAGCGTTTACTGATTAAATTGGCACCAATTCTTCATAACTTCCTGGAACGCCACCATGAGGTTTTACACTGTATTGACGTGAAAGTTGTTTTGGGGCACACATGTATTCATTTTCCATCTACTGTCATCATGAGGCCAGTTTCCTCTCTTTTGTGCAGAATAAAGAATAGAATTGGCTCAAACTGTACCAAGGGTTTATTTAAAATTAGCAGTGTTAGCATGCTAACGTGCTAAGATGGTGATCGTTGTACGTGCTAAACATTAGCATGTTAGCAATGCCGATACGCGTGTCTGTTTCCAACTTTCACAAAAAACAGGAATGCTAAAAATGACTATTTAAACAACCTGAAATATCGCAATAAAGATGTTACACTTGGTAGGGATTCAATACCACCAACAAGTCAATCTATTTCAACATTAAATCACTTTTAAAAAAATGCACTGAGACAAACACGCACATAATATTTTGACAGAATGAATGACAGTAGCAGTAGCTAGTAACCACTCAGAGCTTCCACCGTTAATACAAATGCAGCACTTCACAAACAACATTTTAAGATCTAAAAATGTTCATAAAGCTAACAACTGGAACTCTCTTACTAAGAATTTTGTATATACGTCAGGATGTTTGTCTTTGAGCTGCTTAGATAAGTCTAAAGTGTTTCCTCCTTTAAATTGAAACGAGACATCGTTTGCAGGTCATCGGATCCAAACGTAAAATCATCATACTCCATCTTTTGGTCCACTGTCTATGGCATCTGTGGTGCTACATATAAGCTAATACCATCACGTCATCTTGTTGCAGTACGTGCAGTACGAAACAGACTTGGCAAACAAATCCTGACATGAAACATCAACTGAAGGGATAAAAAAATAATAATGTCGGAGATAAACAAAACAAAAATAGGGAGACTGAAATGTTAAAATAACCGGCAAGCACACATATACGTGACATTTCCAGTTAAAGTTTGTGCAGCGTGTTTGCATACAATAGCATGCTGACATTTTAACATTTAAATTTTAATTATTCCAACACAAGCAGTTGTCCAAGAACGTTACCTGAAAAAATACACGTTTAAAACAAATGTATTTTTTCAATTCAATTCAAACAGCAAACCATTTTAAACAAAGCGGACTAATCTGAGCAAGCACTCGGTGTCATGACAGTTCTAGCTGAGACCGGCCAAGAAAGAGTCCAGTACATAATCCCCAGCAAAAACCACTAAGTGTTGTTTTAACACTTCTAATGCTTCATCTAACATTTACAAAAAGCAGCATTTTAGAGGTGTGTCGCATCACATAAATGTCAAACAGAATCACGGAAAGGTCGCTTTTGAACCAAAAAGCTGCACTGCTCACTCCGCTGTCAGTGCGGATATTATTAATTGAAAGTGCTGGCTGCTATTTATAGTATTTGTTTGTTCCATTCAGCAGTTCAGTCCTAAGTGAAGCTGTGCTTTAAGAATACTGTTCTAACAGAGTATAATGGGATGCCTCTGACTGCTGGGAAACCCAGAGTGCAAGGATTACGAAAAAAAAAAAAAACAAAGGATCAGAACGAATCGGGCTTTATGTAATCGATGCTAATACATTGTACAGATGTACAGATCCAGTCGATGAGCTCAGGACTATTCTAATTCATGGATTTGTCAGCTTTTCATCTCTGGGCTGACCGTTGTTGTTGCTGCTGTGACGGTTCCTCTTTCCAGAAATGATAATGTTTCTTTGAATCATTTTATCATCACTTACATCCCACCTCCTCCTCATCACCTTCATCTCCCTCCTCATCCTCATCTCCTGTGTAAACAGCTCTGTGTGTCCTCAAGCGGATTTAGGGCTGCCTCGGCATGACTCACAAGCAGACACTAAACACATAGAAATAGAACGAAGCCTAAATGGAGGAAACTAATTTGCGGTGTTCTATATTGTTCGGCGCCGACTCGAGGTGCTGCCTTGCTTTTCTATTATCCAACACTGTGATCATTTATTTAAGACCGGTCCCTTATCCTAAGTCATCCTTTCAAATCCCTCTGGCAGCGAAAAGAGAGAGAGAGAGAGATGCGACTGACCAGGCAACATGTCTGACATCTCAATGGTCTGACATGCTAAACACATCTGCTAAACGTGTGTGTGTGTGTGTGTGTGTGTGTGTGTGTGTGTGTGTGTGTGTGTGTGTGTGTGTGTACTGCAGTAGCTCAGCGGATGACTCATCTCTGCGTTTCTATTTGAGGCGCATCAACCCCTGGAGTCACACTGCTGTCTGTGTGTGTGTGTGTGTGTGTGCGTGCTTGCATGTGTGTGTGTTTGTTAGCGTGAGTGTGTGTGTACTATATCTGTATCCATGACAACCAAATTACAGTCAGTCAGTCAGTCAACCAGTCACTCAGCCCCAAACAAAGCTGTCAAAAAAACACCTAAGGAGCACTTACAGGTGTCTTGACAATTAACACACACGTGCAGCAATGCAGTTAATCAAAGGATCACATTGCGTGTTCCAGTTAAATAGAAGTGAATAGTGGTCTTATATCCACCAGGTGGACCCCTAATGGATGTTAAGGTTGATCCCAAACTGTAAATAAGGAAGTGTTTACAAGCATCAAATCACAAATTTAAAAAAAGAAGAAAAATGATCAAAAGATAACAAAAGCCATTTTTATAAAATGGGTTAAAATCAATCGAGGTCCAGGCATGCTCAAGCTAAATGTCAACATCAGCATGCCAACATATTTACACTGGTATGAAGTGTGTGTCACGGTGTTGGGTTAGAACCCTTTTCGAACAATCGCTACTTAAACACACACCTGAGGACTGTCTGAAACACCGGACAGTCCAATCAGAAAGGAGCACACTGTGGCTGAGTAAATATACTCGACAACAGATTGAATGACTACAAGTTTTTGGCGGTAGACCGCCCCTGCAAATCCCATGAGAACCCCCCATTCTCATGTGTTCTTGTACCAAAACAAGCATGAACAACAACCGGCAGCTTGTGCTGTTTCTGTGCAGGGTGATTTGCCATGAAAAGGCCAAAAAAGGAGGAAAAAAGCTCAGAATCTGGCTGAGATCCTGGACTGAGAAACATGTAGAGCTGTAGAGTCTACAGAGAGAACTGCAGGTGAGTCAGTTTTTAAAACAGCACAGCTACCTTCAGGTGAAACTGTTTATTTACAGATACCCAACGTCTCCCTCGATCGACACACGAGCAATGTTGTGAGCTGCAAATATCAAACATGGGTAAACTAGATGTTTCTCCGTTTAAATCCTGACCAGACTCGATTATCCATCATCTATACACCGCTTAATCCTCACTAGGGTCGTGGGGGGCTGGAGTCTATCCCAGCTGACTCAGGGTGAAGGCAGGAGACACCCTGGACAGGTCACCAGTCTATCACAGGGCTACACTTAGAGACAGACAACCAAGCACACTCACATTCACACCTACGGACAATTTAGAATCACCAATTAACCTCAACATGTTTCTGGACCTTGTGGGAGGAAGCCGGAGAACCCGGAGAGAACCCACGCTGCACGGGGAGAACATGCAAACTTCACATAGAAAGATCCCGGTGCCCCCAACGGGACGCAAAGCGGCGACCTTCTTGCTACGAGGCAACAGTGCTACCAACTGCGCCACCTTGCAGCCCCTGACCAACCAGACTCATATCGTATAAATATTGCAGACTTTGAAGTGTGTACCTTCATTGAGAGAAATAAAAACTCTTCTATTCCATGTACGTGTTCACGTATGTGGCCAATAAAACTCTGATCGATCACAAAGTTGAAGCCATGACCGTCGTCAATGCTTCTCCTTCATCTTCAACCCTCCAGCACAGAACATATACACAATCAGCACAGTTTGCTTTGGATATGAAATGTCTTCACTTCATGCTTTTATCCAACAGTTATGTGAAATTCTGTTATAGTGTTCTGTAGTTTTCTGTGGTTTGTGAGATCACAGGGACCTTTGACCACCAAATTCTGATCAATTTATCCTTGAGTGCTGGTAAACGCTCGTGCCAGATAAAAAGAAACTCCTCAAAGACATTTCTGAGATACAACCTTCATCAGGGATGGGACAGGATGTACGAACAGAGAATTCAAAAACCTGGCTAATGCCACGGCCGTCCCCAGCACGACGAAATGAGAACAAATAGCAGTGACTGGATCTAAAGAAACGCAGACCTAGTCCAATCTGGTCCCACCAACTTCCCATCATAGTTTGGATTAGCTGTTGTTGTGTTGTGTATCCCGGCTTAAGCGCCCTTAAAAATATACCTCTCAGTAATGACACAAGATCATAATAATCAATGTACATCCAAAAACTGGACGCTTGGATTAGAGGATGAAATGGAAAAAAATACCCAACGCCTGAAATTATGGACAAAAAAAAAAAACGCCCCACTTCCTAGAAACAAACGATTATGCCTCCAAGTTTGTGCTGTGTTGTTACGTAACTTTCAGCTCTCATGAATTCATTCATTCTGCATTATTNGTCTGAAACTGCTATGCACCTAAAAGAATATATGTATATGCAGTACAAGGTTCAGAGGGCTTCACATGAAACTGTTTGTTCGCCGCAGATGTGCTTCTCACACACAAACATCCATACGTCCCTGATGGGCAACAAGAAGAAAGAAAGCAACACACAAGCGCGATGACACGACTGCTTTTGTTACTGACAGTTACGTTGAGCCATACAGCAACTGGAAAGTGCCGCTAGAAAGCAAAGAAGAATTTCAGTCCTCTCCTCGCACTGTTTACACAGCACCTTATTGAGCCGGCGCTCAGTACGACCGACTGAGCCGACAAGCACGACAACAAACCGCACAGCAGAGTAACCGAACCCTACAAAAAAAATGCCAAAGTTTGTGTTGCTCATTCAGCTGGGAAGTCAAAGCTTTGACTCCGTAAACACAGAGATCATGTAGCGCTGTATTAGCGCTGCATATAGGTCCACCCACCAGTAAAAACAGTGCAGCTTCATGCTTCTAGGATACAAAACAAACAGAGAAACACATCTTTGACAGCCAAGTGATTGATCGCTGATGTCTGCTAATATCAGCAAAATTGTTCAGGCAGTTTAATTTGTTCCAGCGGCAGCTGTTTGAAATAGACGGCTTGATTGGAGTCTTACCTGAGGGGTGTGATGAATTCATGAAGGTCGAACCTGGACTTCCCTCCCCGACCCTTCAACCGAGTATACGTGTGTGTTAAAGTGGGTCCTCGGAGTCGGCCATGTGTTGGAGGACAGGCGGTGGACAGGCGGACGGATGAATCAGACTTTTGTTCTCAATGTGGGCTTTTCTGCGAAAGCACAAAAAAAGAAAAAGAAGACGACATTTTTCAGCACTCATTCTGCCTTATAGTCATAGTTTAGAACCATATCCAGGCACTGCAGGTTTCTTTAGATTTGTAAACATGCTAATGCTAGCAGCTAACTAGCTCCACAGCTACAACAGGATTCTGAGGAACCTTTTATTCTTTGTCAAGAAAAAAAAAAAAACAACCAAAATCTGCATCACAATCCACAGTTTTAACCCTGGTCATGTCTGATCTGAAGACACTCGTCTCGCAAAGTTTTGGCAAAGTCGTGAGTTTAAATCCTAGATATCCTTCAGATCCTACAGATAATAAAGATCCTGTACATTACATCTGCCCAAGAACACATCCTCAAATGTCCTGGTTTGTCTTATGCAAAGATAATCAGGATAAAATATTTTTTTAAAAAAGAGTCAATTCATTGCAGGTGTCTATCTCAAGCACAACACTTCAGTATTCCCATCATGCTTCACTGTGGGCTCTTTCTTTACATACACTCCACTAATCTTTTACTGGGACTCGACAGTAAATACATACTTTTTTTTGTTTTTTCCCCCCCATCATCCACCATGAAACGCTACGTCTGAGAGCAGTACAAGTGTTTGTCCTTGTTTCCTCTCTTGAGAAGTGGTTCAGAGATGCTACTTGTCCTCTGAGACCACCACAGAGGACAGGACTTATGCATTTTGGAGTCTTCTATATTTAGAAAATCCTGCATCTGTGATGAAGTCACTTTTCAATCTCTTGGTAAACAAAGCTCGACGGACGCTTTACGTACAAATGATCCATCTTCCATAAAGTTAATCAGAGCAACAATCTGACCTCTGACACTTTGACTTTTAGTTCTGATGCCACGTTTCACTGCTAACACTACTTAGTGAGGAATATTCTGCTAGAAACTCGAGACCTATATTTATAACAGTTGAACCAATGGCTGATTTAGCTGAACGAGCCACTGACGAGTCGATCAAATCCAACATCTAAAAGCTGCTTTAATGAAAAGGATGCGAGTCAAGGAGCATTTGACCTACTGTACAAAAAAAAAAGACGGCCAGTGCCGCTAATCTGCTTTTAATTTTAATTGTTGACCTTGAAGCGGAGCAGAATGTGAAATATTTCTTCTTAATTTTACATTTCAGAACTTGCTGTACTTTAAAATGTGGATAAATCGTCAAATTTTCCAGATTAAAATGAAAATAAGACAGATTTTCGATGTGCTCTCTGACTTTTCGACCACACCGTAACTCACAGTATTGTCTTATTGAGCTCATTCTAGTGAGTCTTCATCTGTTTTCTTACCTCACAGTGTGTACATTTCCTCTCTAGGATTTAACAACATCTGATCTGCTTTCAGCCGACTGTATTGTACATTTTGTTCATTCACAAACTCTCAACGACTCTTTCTAACCTGAAAACTGCAATTTGCTCCTGTTTGTGAAAAACCGCCTTAACTGGGCTGCGTCCTCACCCAGCGGTGTGTCTGAACAGCGTTTTTATTTTTTCCCCACATCGGAGAGAAGAGCTGCACCCTGTAGCTTATTGCTCAGCGGTCCTCTGGCGCCACCTACTGGCCTCATAATACCAGAGAAACAGGATGCACGGAAAAAAACATCACACGCTGACATCCTGAATAATTGTCTCGAATGAATGTCAAAGGGCATTTGTGTGTGTGTGTGTGTCCGTGTGTGTGTGCGTGTGTGTGCGTGTGTGTGTGTGTGTGTGTGTCGCTACGTGTTGCAGGTGAGCCTCCAACTACTTAGCTGTAATGTGATTTAAAGGAACATGTTTAGCTCAGATTCCCCTCATCCCACACCCTGCACACAAACACTCATTTATTTTTACACACACACATACAGGGACACACACAGCAGGTCTGTCTGAGGTCTACTGGCTCTCAGCCCAAACTCTGATCACAGCCATTTAATAGTCTCAACTGATGGAGGGCCGCATCTCACTGTGGGTGGATTCTTCATCATCATCATCATCACAATCATGTCACCTTGATCCACCATTTACTGGCCTATAACTGCAATCGAATGGCTCTAAAATGGCTTTATAATAAACCATTTGCACACGTGTACAGTATAACAGTCCGGATGTATACGCTGTCTCTAACGGGGATGAAACCGTGCTGTTGCAGTATAAAGCTACCTGTTTTATAGTAAACTTTCAAACTCATCATTGTGTGCACGATGCCAGCTACTGCACAGGCAGGTTACAGGGAAATGGCTTCTTTGAACAGTGGAGCACAAACTAGGGTGCAAATGAAGCAAATCAAAGAACAAAACTTACAATTGGTTCCGTAAGCAAGATAGTCAGCTGTTAGCAGTACTATGACGACTGTAGAGCTGATACTGAAACAAACAACAGCAAATAATAAGATTATAATGATAAACAATGAGTCCATCCATCCATNACAAGCAGGTAACGTTAGCAACGTTATTCGTCTTAACCGCCACGCTGCAATTTGTGGTGTTCTAACAAGTACAAGATCCATTTTGTGCGCTGCGCCTCCTGCTCCAGACGTCTGACTTTTATCTTGTCTCTCTGCTCTGTGTTGGACATCACTCTTCTACTCTGGACTTCGACCACAACATTCTGGAAACTTGTGCACAGCAGCAGCAGCAGTGATGGCTCTCCAAAAGTGAATCCAAAACTTGTCCATTCCTCCCTGATGCTTGGCTGCTAGCTTAAGAAACCACTGATTGAGATGCAGCAGAGGCTTCTATTAACAAAGCATTAATATCACATTCGATTCATTTACTTGCCAAAATCCTGATAGAGATCAATATTTGATTAATGGTGCAGCCCTAACCTTGATGGCCCCTAACCTTTCATCTATTGCCATCAGCAGGTCAAACTTTCATCCATCCATCCATCATCTACACACCACTTAATCCTCACTAGGGCCATTAGGGGCTGGAGCCTATCCCAGCTGACTCAGTCACATAGAGACAGACAACCAAGCACACGCACATTCACGTCTACGGATAATTTAGAATCACCAATTAACCTCAACATGTTTCTGGACTGTGGGAGGAAGCCGAAGAACCCAGAGAGAACCCACGCTGCACGGGGAGAACATGCAAACTCCACACAGAAATATCCCGGGTGTCTTCACCAGGACGCTGACCGGCGACCTTCTTGTTGCGAGGCAATGATACTAACCACCACTCCACCTTGCAGCCCGTCAAACTTTCAATTTGTCCCATTTTTCTTTTCAAATACCTTCAAAACAAATGATATTCCATTATGCCTCAGCTGTGCTCGTGTGAATTAGCTCTAAACACGACGCCTGATGAGAGCATCATTAGTTTTGCACACGATCATAGATTTAATTAGAAATGTTTACCTCATGGTTGCTGTCGAGAGGATTACAAAAGTTATTACAAGTCCTCCTGAGGGAAACATGAAAGTCTGGACTGAATGTCACGACAATACATCTGATATTTTAGCCCGCACCAAAGCGGTGGTCTCATCTGCCGACACTGGCATCTCTAGAGCCACAACACATGCATGCCCAAAAAAATTAAAAACAAAAGAATCGGACAGACTTCATCCCAAATCTCATCCATCCGGAGAACCCAGAGAGAACCCGCTCTGCACGGGGAGAACATGGAGACTCCACGCAGAAAGATCCCGGGTGTCCTCACTGGGACGTGAAACTGCGACCTTCTAGCTGCAAAGCAACGATGCTAACCACAGAGCCACCTCGCAGCCCATCATTCGTTTGTCTGAAACTGCTATGCACCTAAAAGAATATATGTATATGCAGTACAAGGTTCAGAGGGCTTCACATGAAACTGTTTGTTCACTGCAGACGTACTTCTCACACACAAACATCCATACGTCCCTGATGGGCAACAAGAAGAAAGAAAGCAACACACAAGCGCGATGACACGACTGCTTTTGTTACTGACAGTTACGTTGAGCCATACAGCAACTGGAAAGTGCCGCTAGAAAGCAAAGAAGAATTTCAGTCCTCTCCTCGCACTGTTTACACAGCACCTTATTGAGCCGGCGCTCAGTACGACCGACTGAGCCGACAAGCACAACAACAAACCGCACAGCAGAGTAACCGAACCCTACAAAAAAAATGCCAAAGTTTGTGTTGCTCATTCAGCTGGGAAGTCAAAGCTTTGACTCCGTAAACACAGAGATCATGTAGCGCTGTATTAGCGCTGCATATAGGTCCACCCACCAGTAAAAACAGTGCAGCTTCATGCTTCTAGGATACAAAACAAACAGAGAAACACATCTTTGACAGCCAAGTGATTGATCGCTGATGTCTGCTAATATCAGCAAAATTGTTCAGGCAGTTTAATTTGTTCCAGCGGCAGCTGTTTGAAATAGACGGCTTGATTGGAGTCTTACCTGAGGGGTGTGATGAATTCATGAAGGTCGAACCTGGACTTCCCTCCCCGACCCTTCAACCGAGTATACGTGTGTGTTAAAGTGGGTCCTCGGAGTCGGCCATGTGTTGGAGGACAGGCGGTGGACAGGCGGACGGATGAATCAGACTTTTGTTCTCAATGTGGGCTTTTCTGCGAAAGCACAAAAAAAGAAAAAGAAGACGACATTTTTCAGCACTCATTCTGCCTTATAGTCATAGTTTAGAACCATATCCAGGCACTGCAGGTTTCTTTAGATTTGTAAACATGCTAATGCTAGCAGCTAACTAGCTCCACAGCTACAACAGGATTCTGAGGAACCTTTTATTCTTTGTCAAGAAAAAAAAAAAAACAACCAAAATCTGCATCACAATCCACAGTTTTAACCCTGGTCATGTCTGATCTGAAGACACTCGTCTCGCAAAGTTTTGGCAAAGTCGTGAGTTTAAATCCTAGATATCCTTCAGATCCTACAGATAATAAAGATCCTGTACATTACATCTGCCCAAGAACACATCCTCAAATGTCCTGGTTTGTCTTATGCAAAGATAATCAGGATAAAATATTTTTTTAAAAAAGAGTCAATTCATTGCA
>NW_007578772.1:160797-165042 GCF_000690725.1 Stegastes partitus
CTGCGAGGCAACGATGCTAACCACCTTACCACCTTGCAGCCCTGAACAATAAGTAATACACAATAATATATGTATCTATTGTGACACAGACTCTGTATTTGTAACTATGCAGGGCTGTTTCTAGTTAGCCATACATTTGCATTTCTGTACTGACCTTTCTCGCTAGCGTGCATATAAATGTAATATGTTTTAATAACTGGATCTAACGCAACAGAATATTAGAGGGCAGCTACAGACACACATATTTCCCAAAGGAGTTAGTGAAGAACAAATACGAGCGGGAAAAAAATAAAGCCAACAGTCATCACTTCGACCCAAAATAAATGATAAATACACAAGCGAACAGCAGCTGTTTGCTAATAAGTCTGTAATATTAACTTTGCTAAAAACAAAACAAATCAGTTCCTGCAGGTGACTTAACCTCATGTTCACGGTTCATTTTCAAGTTCAGGTGTAATTAACAACATTAGTACTGATTCTGTATCACTGGGTTGATGTCGTACATGCGGCGAGACGCTTCCCGGACGACTTGGTGGAACGGAGCCACTGTTGATGTTCGTAGTTACACCTGCGTTTTTATCCAGCTACGATGAGTCAAAAAAAAAAACATGTCTGCTGTGAAAAAGGTCCGCGATCACATTGTCTTATGGTTTAGAAACACTTACAGCCTACAGTAGTGGATATGGAGACGCTGGCTTCACGCCAACTTGTTATTGTGCTGCAACACAGGTGCAGATGTGTCTCTGTAATCACAACTGAAATCACAACAAAGGAAATACAACGTGGTAATAAAAAGCTATGTAAACAGGAGGAACTGCTCGATTCTGCTTAAGGTTATTATGTAATAGTTATAATACAATGCAGGCGTCACTTGAGTATTTTTTTCACTGTCGGACGGTTGGACAAACAATGAAAGAAAGCAATCGGAAATTTTGGATGTTTTTTTTGCGATTCTTTGACATTTTATACATCAAAAAAGTAAATAATCACTAGTTTCAGCTGTCATAAAGTTAGAATATGACTGCACAACAAAGTGAAAACTGAAGCTACACTGATCATCAGAAACTAAATCAAACAAAAATCAAAACATCGCAGACTATAATTAGTCGGCGTCTATTTCTGGCTGCGGACCAACTGGACTAAAGCGGCTCCTCTCTCTCCGACTGCGCTAACTCTTGAGAGGAGTCTCAGGAAGTCCGTGTCACTGCAGCTACCGGGCTGGCTGCCGTGGTAACAGTGTCAGGGCCCAGATAATGGGATGAAACGCTGAGGGTGTGTGCATGTGTCCGTGTGGACTTAGGTTATGGAGCTAACTAGCTGTGACAGACTAACCTGCTGGCCAACTACTCCGTCGGCCTTAATGCACAGAAACACATGCAAAGGGTTAGGAAGCAAGAAAGAAAGAAAGAAAGAAAACACTGGGCGTATTTGAAAATAGAACAGAACGAGCTACCACTTGAGTCATGTGTCTCAATGTTGCCCAAATATCCAGAGATATAAATTTCTCTCACTCTTTCTCTCTCTCTCTCTCTGCCACCTCCTCCTACTCCTCCACCTCCTCCTCCTCCCTCCCTCCTCTTCACACCATCATTTCCTAAAATACCTGGCCCCTCCCATTCTGGAGAGGAGCAGGAAGTGCTGCCTGGCAACCGGGAAGCTGGCTGCCGTGGTAACGGTTCACCTGAACACCTCTTCCCTAAACAAACAGCAAGTGTGAGCGAGAAGGAGAGAGACAGGGAGGGAGAGCAGGATGCAGAGTTAAAGTCGTACTCGATCTCTTGTAGTATTTGTTTATAGTGTTTTTGCTTTCACACACACACACACAGAGTTCAATCTTTCTGCTTTCTCTTTGCCCCTCTAGCCCAGCAGAGGAGTGGATGAATACATTGCAACACACACACACATCAGAGTTGTCCTTACAAAGAGATTGCAAATAGAGGATTACAGCTATCCATGTAGACTCACCAAATAAACGGCCGCAAGCTGACATTTGGAAGATTAATCCACATCTCGTTTGATTATCAATTAAAAGGGTTCCTTCTCCTTTCAAGAATTTATTTCCCTGGACATCCAACATCCAAAACCAGATGTGTAAGCTGCCTTTAAAGCAGACCTATTTCGTCAGATTCACACCATCAGAGAGGCATCCGATCGCCCCGACATTCATACTGCAGCAACCAAACATCCACTCAGAATCATAAAGAGCCACCTTCAGCCAAAAGAACAACGAGGAGTCCGACAGCAGATGGTCCGGTTCCACAGAATCCCGATCTCAACAACACGGAGGAGTCGGTCTGGGATCACATGAAGAGACAGAAGACGCCGACGGAAGAACTGTGGCAAGTTCAACAGCCCAACTGCCAAGTACTTTGAAAAACCGTCTGCAAGCGTACCCGAGAGAAGTGGTGCTATTTTAAAGGCCAAGGATGCTCAAATCAAACACTGCTCCGACTCGGGCTTTTCTCTGTGGCATTACTTTCGAAAGCGTCCTCGCTTTCGGTCCTTGTGTATAAAACATTCACACGGCTCTGCAATGACAAGAACTGGACACTGTAGGTTTAACCTGTATCTCCTAAATTTAAGTAAAACTGCCACGAAAAAAGTAAAGGTTTCCAGCTTTTCATTGCCTTATCATTATTACAAATTGAATTTAAAAAATGAGGGCAGATCCTAAGCGGATTACGTTTAGCACATTAAAGGATAGGTACCATATTCGCACACTATTAGCACGCTTAAAGCGCTGTTAGTCACTGTATTCAATCCTCCGCTGGCCGTGCACTCGCTCCTTCTGCAGAAACACAACCTCGTCTTTTAACAAAAGCACTCAAGTCCAGCCAAAGCTTAATTCTCCTGGCAGGCACATGTGTTGCTACAGGTTTATTGTCAACCTACATCTCTTCATCCCTTTGCTCTGCTCAGGAATGGACACTGTGAAGGAAAACACAAATAGGGAGCACTTCAGCTGGCTTACTCAGGCTGCTATTTTGCCTCCTATTTGTTACAGCGTCGTCACACTGGTCAGGGTTCACTTGGTGGCCTTTATGGAGCGACAGCGTGACGACAGCAACCAGTGACTAAACAAGACCCTGAGATGGTGCTTGAAAGTCCTAGAAATGACAACTATTTCCAAGGTAATTGAATTTCACACTTAACTCAGAGGAGGAGAAAGCAGGAAAAAGCCTTCCGATAAAAATCTGGAGGTAAAAAAAAAAAAAAAAAAAGTCAGCGGCACGGCCCTTAAAGCTCTTATATAACTAATGGACTGACCCTTGGCCTCAAAGGTCAGACCTCCTGGCTTTAATAAAAACCACACTGCATGATTTAGCTGCAAATCCCTCACCGCAGTCCTTCCGGCCAGAGTATCACCAGCTGGAACGACGCGAGGGTCAAGCCCTGCACACGCATGTATTAAACTGAATGCATTGTTCAAACATGGCGTCTCGTTTATTAGCACGTACGCTAAAATGGCCTTCCATATTTCTGGAGTCCTTGTCTATTTGAGCCGACCGACGCCAGAATAAAAATCTTGATGGGAGGATTTTATTTTCTATGGCTTGAAGCAACAAAGAGTAATTGATCAATGTGTGTTGTGGTCAGTGATGTAACGCGCCGGAACGAAGGACAGACAGAAAGAAAGAAAGAAAGAAAGAAAGAACGAAAGAAAGAAAGAAAGAAAGAAAGAAAGAAAGAAAGAAGGAGCTATTAAAGGTTGTATCCTCCTCCCTATTCATCTACCCACTTATCCATCTAGTGTATCTGTCTAGGTATGTGAAGGTTTAGTGCCTCAGAAAATGTCAAATCTTGACAGGCTGGTTCGCTGTGATTCACTGCAGCATTTAAACGAGAGGAATCGGTGATTAAATGTCACCTACTAAATCAAAACACTCCGCGACTGAACATTCGCCAACCTTATAGCCAAAATTAGCTGTCTGTACATCTGGCTTGTTATCTTTGAAGCGAAAACTTTCAAAAAGCACTAATTCATACCACGCAACTGTGTGACAGTCAAACAAAGTTATGAGAACGACACATTCCAGAAATCCTGCGTATCAGTGACGTCATTAAAGTAATCTGTGGTATCAGAACAGGTGAGAGCATGAAACAATCGTGTAAAAATTCAAAAATTGGAGTTCTTTGCTGTTAGACAACTGCAGTACCGTACAATAGTATGTAGTAACAGTCTCCAGGTAAACTCCAAACCCGACTAGCCTTCCTCTTAGCCTGCTGCTAAGCACCATAGACTGT
>NW_007578772.1:165817-169771 GCF_000690725.1 Stegastes partitus
TCCTGGAACACCTTACAAAACGCTCTCAAACTCTGACTCCGCTCACCACCTTCAAGCCTAAAATCCAACAGACTGTAGTCGACTGTTGCTCCTGCTGATCACGCCAGACTTTACTTATATACTTATACATACACACACACTTTCTTATATCTCATGCACATCGTTTTTCACTCACATGCATATGCTCCGATGCTTCTTACTTGTTTAATTTTGTTCTATGTTATGTTTATGTGTCTATTTGTGTCTGTAATTGGCGTGTATTTGTTCCTGCCGGTGCCTCTTGGCCATGTAATGTTTGCAAATGAGAACTGGTTCCTAAACATTTTTACCAGGTAAAATAAAGGTCAAATAAAATCAAATATTATGCAGTGTTTCAGCAGTCACGTTTCTGCACAAGTGTAGTCAACACTTTAAATGAGTTTTCAGAAAATGGGAATACATGCAAATTTCTATACACTCTCCTGAAGGCGTTAATTAGAGGTTTGTGGTGCTAATTCTAAAACCTGCAAAGGAACACGGTGTGGCGAGACGGTGAAAGTAAAAGAGCATTAATCAGAACTCAAACTATCAAACAGACATGACATTTAGGTACCAACTCCCCATAAGTCCAAGTCCAAGTCAATAAATTTAACATGAAGGGGAAAAGATGCATATTACTTGCATTGAACTGTTCTGTTGTTGTATCAGCGTCTGCAGAGCGTCAAACATAGTGTAATAATAGTATACCCGAACGCTCATGTATGGACACAGAATGTGCTGCTATTGAGGAACAGCGCTGTAATGCTGTGGAAATCCCCACCAACTCCTCGGCCATTGGCTCCCGAAATTAGCCAACTGCCCATGCAAATGCCAAACTACCAGCTTCAACATGACCAGCCCACGACAGAACCCTGGAAGCTTGCTGAGCTGTGTGTCCAACAGGAGAGCGCAGTGCCACGGCTACGGCGCTAGCCATCGCCCGGAGAGATTTCTAAACAGCACTCAACAAGTCTGGACGACTCGTTTCTCAGGACAAAGCCGGCAGAGTTACAGTTTTTGCTGGAATATTACCCTGACTATGACAGGGTCTTAAGCTGGTGCTACACTGGTTCTGCAATCAGTACCTGAACGTCATTCAGCAAAACCACAACAATTATTAGACTGATTAACGAGCTGCCAACTATTAACTTAATTGCAACCAATTTTTAAAAGTGCTTAATTGGTCTGAGTCACCTTTTTAAGGAGAACAAAGTGTAAACTCTCTGATTGCAGCTTCTTAAATGTGAATATTTTCTTGCTTCTTTCCTCCTCGATGACCGTAAACAGAACGTATTTGGGCCGTGGACAAAACAAGAAATTTAAGAGGGCTTTGGGAAACACTGATCCGACATTTTATAGACCAAACAACTAATCAAGAAAGCAATTAGCGTACTAATCAACAGAGATAACCTGTTGATTCAAGTCAAGCTGACATTCATAGTCACATGAGCTAAAGTGAAGCATGTTAACTTTATAAAGTCACAACACTCGCAGAAGCTGAAACACTAACGTGTATTTTTAGAAAGTTTAAACACTACTAACTGTGGCTCTGCTGGCTGTGGTGTTCCACTGCTAGTATTCACAAACTGTCTGCTCTGAAATCTATGATGCGCATTTCAAACGCTTTCTCACCAGTGATTTGTCACCTGTGTTACCTGTGCACGTTTCCTGGCTCGTCGCTCCTAACACACGAGCTGACATCTGTTTGGAGGTTTGTTTTTGTTCTACACCAACGAAATGTTAAGACAGACAGCCAGCCAGGCACTGATGGATCCCACACACACCACTGAATAAATCAACAACCACGAATCAACCTTTAATTCTTTATCCCTCCCAGTAAACAACAATTAAGAGGGAGCCATCATCAAGTTGTAATTTGTATAAAATAAAAAGGGCACATTAAGTGGCCTTGGTTGTTAATAGTGCATTAAGATAGGCGTTTCAGTCTTGTTAAACTAAAGGGAAAATATCAATCAGAGTGCTGATAAGAATCAATAAAGATAAGCAGCACCGTTGCTATCACTCCTGAGAAAGTCCATCCCTGTGGTCATGACACTGGTCCAACCTGAGCTCGTGTTTCAAGTTACTGGATCATCTACGGTTAAACAACTCAGCCTCTAGGTGTTTTTATTTTATCATTATTATCACCAGCTTAATGCTTGTTTGCTGCTGTTGTCGTTGCTGTTGATGCCGTTGTTGTTGTCTTTTATCTGTTAAATGTTATTTGCTAGCCCTGTGATAGACTGGCGACCTGTCCAGGGTGTCCCCTGCCTTCGCCCTAAGTCGGCTGGGATAGACTCCAGCCCCCCCACGACCCTAATGAGGATTAAGCGGTGTATAGATAATGGATGGATGGATGTGATTTGCTATGTGTACCTGTGAGCGGAGCTTGAGATATCCGAATTTCCCCTAGTGGATGAATAAAGCATCTATCTATCGTTTTACAGCAGTGGATGCTGATTCGCAAACTTGTGCTCCTTCTTGGGAGTGGGACCCCTCTCCTCCATCAACCAAACAGTGATAATGCAACAAACTTAAACCCAAAACAATCTGCTTTGCTTTTAGCTTTTTTCTCCACCCTGTTGTTTGGAGCTTGGTGGTTTGGAGATGGATGCCCAACAGCATTTGTCACCAAATTACTACATTTCTTGCATTAAACTGATTGGTCAACGCTACTTCCGTGTTCATGTGAATCTGCTGCTGATTGCTGGATGTCTGCTAGTCATGCAGGATTTCTGCATAAAGCTACATCAGTCAGCGAATCTCAGTCGCAACAAACGGTGACAATCTGATTGCAGGATGTGTTTGTTTTTTTCACCCGCTTGCCCTTTAAGTGCCGATTACTGTTAGACTGTATTACTACCAATTAACAGAAACAAGTGAACTGTTGTCATCCATCCCATTTCACTCGTGAAAGCATAATCTCCAGGATCGTGCTTTTTCGTGCCATGTTCCGTCATATACAAGCCTAATTTTTAAACAGCAAACTATGCCTGTGTAAGTTCCAACATGGCTGCTGAAAGACAGCCTGATATCAAAGCATACACACACACAAAACATACATCATTCTTAACCTGGCAGGTAACAGGGGCAGGGCTGCTGCCTTCAATGACACTGCAGCTGCAAGAAGAAAAAAATGCTTAACTGGATTAGTCAGCATGTGTCAGGTTCTAATAGGGAACCTCATTCATAAATGCATGTGTGGACTGGATAACAATTATAGCAATGTTTGGAGCTTGCAGAGGACCGGTTCTGGCTCTAGTGCTGCTAGCAGCTGTTGTGTTATTCACTGGTTGCCATTGGCGAGTAACTGCTGGCTCGTAGCCATCCACTAACCATCAGTATAGAGTTAATTGCTGCCCTCTGCTAGCTTCGGGGCTTCTACTGTAAATGGTGGCTGGTTAACTTTTTTTTTTTTCTTGGCTGTCAGTTAGCTGGGCGGCTATTAAGTGTTACTCCACGGTTTAGCCGTGGCCGTGTTGAAAAGGCAGGTTAATAAATAGGCGCAGCGAGTGTTACCTGTGTTTTTGGTAGCTAAGTTAGCCGCCGTGGCTGTCAGGTGTCAAGCTTGTGTCCTTTAGCTAGCTCCGTAGCTCCCAACTCAACTGTCTCCAAGTTAGCTGTGCTGCGTTCACTCACTGTGGGGCGCAAGTGGAGGCAAAATGTCACCTCTTAACTCTGCAGCAAAAAAAAAAAAAATAACTGAGTAGATATCCTGCTCGGTCGGACAGTCACGCACACACACACGCACGCAGCCAGCCTCTCTCTCTCTCTCTCTCGCTCTTACTCGGTACCGTGGATGTCGGCGGGTCCTCCTGGAACTCGCATTAGCGCGGAGGTCGCTTCTTCCCCCGGCTTCGGTTTTCTCCGCCGAGGCTTCGGTGGTGGTGGTGGTGGTGGTGCGCGCGCGTGTTGCGTGGTGTTGTGCGCGCGTGT
>NW_007578772.1:170111-171221 GCF_000690725.1 Stegastes partitus
TTTTTTTTTTTGGTGCTCTTCAGTGCACACGTACTTACTTTGTACCTACAGATAACACCGAGGAGGGCCGACACTTCCACAGATTGTTCCCACTCAGTTGTGCAACACCGTGCAGTGCTGAGCCAGTGTGTGGCCACCAGGCTGATGAGCTGGTCAATCAGCAGAAAAATGAGAAACAGTTTTTAATCATCTGTCAGTGTTTGTACGCGTTATTTATGAAGCAAAAATGTCCATTGCCACAGCGCTTTATTTGCTTTTATCAGAGCTTTACCACCAGCAGTTGTCCTTTTTATCTTTCTTGCACTGGATTTGCAGATAGAAGCGTCCAGTTTTGCAAAAAGTAAGGTTTTAAGAGGGTGTTTCAGCCACTCCAACCACTGTTCTGTGGGCAACATCCTCCAAAATGCTATTATCTCACATAAAATCTTAATGAATACGTTTACCATCTTTATTTATCAAGCAAATTGCCCGTTGTCACAATTTGCAGCCTTTTTATTTGCTTTTATTAGAGCTTTACCACCAGTACCTGTGCTTTTTATGTGTCTTGCATTGGATTTGCAGGTAGAAGCGTCCAGATTTGCAAAAAATAACAACAAGGAGGCGTTTTAGGAGGGTGTTTGAGCCTCTCCAACCACTGATCTGTGAGCAAAATCCTTCAAAATGCTATGACCACGGATAAAATCTGAATGAATACATTTACCATCTTTATTTATCAAGCAACTTGCTCATTGTCACAGTTTGTTTATTTGCTTTTATCAGAACTTTACCACCAGCAGCTCTGCATTTTATGTGTCTTGCATTGGATTTGCAGATGGAAGCGTCCAGTTTTGCAAAAAATAACAACAAGAAGGCGTTTTAAGAGGGTGTTTCAGCCACTCCAACCACTGATCTGTGGGCATTTTCAAAATCCTCCAAAAATGCTTTTACCGCAGATAAAATCTGAATGAATACGTTTTCCATCAGATGCTTTATAGTATATTAATGTTTTTGCTTTTTTTTTTTATCAAGCAAATTGCCCGTTTTCACAGTTTGCAGCCTTTTATTTGCTTTTATCACCAGCAGCTGTGCATTTTATGCATCTCACAACATGAGCTGCAGAGCTAAGCATCC
>NW_007578772.1:172381-173818 GCF_000690725.1 Stegastes partitus
GATGGATGGATGGATGGATGGATGGATGGATGTTTGAATCAAAAACTGATTCTGAAGGATGATGAATGATGCTGACCCTGCAAGATGACATCGTAAAACCAATATGCTGACATGTTAACAAGGTTAAAAACTAAGACAATAAGTGCAGTCAGGCCCTCAGACAGTCTGTGTTGATTTCAGATATTACATCGGACATGCACGTGCTGAGGCCCTCGGAGGCGTCCAAAAGGTTTAATGAAACAGAGGGTAAGTTGTGACTTAATTTGGGAATTTGGGAATATATATGTCTAAAGGATCATATAGAGTTAAGAGGCACGGCTTTATTGTTTGCTCTAACAGTAAATAAAAGTCTAAAAGTGAGTCCCTCACCGATATTAACATCATATTCTGAGAAACCTTCGTTGCTTTTGCTGTAAATCACCAATCGAGGGGTTTGAGAGGCCTGACGTATGAAAAGCACAAATCCACGAGCCAGGATCCAAATAGAAACCTGCAGTACGGCATTACAAGGTCACATTAGCTTCATCACTCTGCTGTCTATTGTGATTAAACAAACAGAAAGCTGAGACGGAGGAGAAAGGCCCGTCTGATTTTATGACGAGGCTGCGCGCTGCCTTCGTTTATAATACGAGCAAATAAACACGTTACCGATCTGATGCTTTGGAGAGGATCGATGTTAAATGTGATGCTTCAGATAAATATATGATGCTGGGATGTGTTAATTAACATGCTAATTAACACATGTCTAACCCGCCCACCTGTGTGGTCGTTTCCCTGAACATAATAAATCAAGACTATGAAACGTTTGAAGTGTTTAAACTCGTATGATTAGATTTTAACTCTTGTCAAGACAGGGCCACAAAATTAGAGAAGAACGGATCCACTGCAACGTCACTTATTGAGGTTGTTGTGATGTTTTATGATGTCAAAAAATACATCAGCTAAGGTAGCAGAGACCAAATAACACACAGTAAGACTGGAGCTATTAAGGGCTCCTGCAGTTATGGGGCTGCTCGCACATTTTGCTCAGCTGGTGATTCCAGTAATGGTAATCACCTCATTACTTTTCTCAGTAACAAAGCAGCGCAGCACACTACAGTGTAATTGACTCTAAACCCTGTCTTAGACCAGCTTTTTTTTTTCCTAATCAGGCCCTAGCAACTGTGAAAAGGCCTGTCAAGCTTAGGACGTATCCACACGACAAACATGTGTGTGGGGCATTATATTAAGAGCAATTAGGGTTTGGAGGGTGGGATCGTTATTGTAGTCCTCATAACACTGGAAATACACGAGTAAACGTGTAAGAAATGCATTAATTAGTGTTTTTCAGTCTAAATTTTAGCTTAGCTTAGAAAAACACCTGTTGAGGACTGAAGCATCCACTGCATTGGAGCAAAGATGCTTCATGTCAGAGTTTAGATTGATAATCTACATTAG
>NW_007578772.1:174279-191936 GCF_000690725.1 Stegastes partitus
TAGATAATGGATGGTATAAGTATCTTCTACAAGAAGTAGCTAATAGTGATGATGCAAACTTTTAAGCCATGGACCTTTTCGCTTTAGTCTCTGTGTATTAGTGCAGTTGTTTATGTAGCCTTTGTTATTAATGTGAATTCATTAGGTTTAATTCATTTTTAATATAAATCAACTATAACCCCTATAAGTGAGAGACAGAGCTTCCATCTTATAGGCTTTTAGCATTAGCATCAGCTTACTCTGGTTAGCTGTAGCAATAAATAGCAATGAATTTGACCTGTGACCGGTGTGTGTGTGTGTGTGTGTGTGTGTGTGTTTGTGTGTACAAGTAATATAAAAGTTTATTAATCCCAAAGGAAATTCTTTTGCCAGATATTGCCCAGAAAACAGAATTACATAACAGAATGCAGCCACCAGTAGAGAAGCAAAAGGACACAAGCAGGATGCATTACTGAAAGCAAAAATAAGTAAGCTAGGACTAGAATAGAAAAAATAAAAATAAGTAAGCTAAAATAAGACTAGAATGAGTATATATATTATATATAAATAGATGCATAGCATAACATAGCACAATAGCACGTAGCACCCTGACACAAACACATAATGTACATGCCGTAGGAAGACAAATTTAGCCGTGATGGATGTCATTCAGGGTTGACTTTACATCTTTTGGTGCATTCTCTTTCTATATATATATGTTTACATGCATGTGGATAAATCTGTCAGTGTGATCGCTGTAAGCCTTTGTCCTTTTGCCCTGTATCATAATGGAGAGCTTAACATGTGCTGCACAACAACGCAGAGCAAAAGGCCTGCAGCGTTACACTTACTGAACCAGTATGTTTTCTATGGGATGTTAATTTTAAATAATATTTAAAAAGCTTATGTAATATCCAGTAGAACATGGACAGGAAAAGTGTCATATCAGACTCCAGATTTTCATGCCTTCACAACCCCAATTGCAATCCTCACAGAGCAGCAGTGCAGCGGCTCCTCTTGGGAAGAAGCCAAGTAAAGATTCGTCAAAACCGATTCAAAACGCATCTTCAAATATGTATAGCAGGTAAAATTTAGCCGCGACGAGATCCAGGATGGAAGAAAAAAAAAATCTCCATTCACAATGTAATATGCATAAGGAGACGAGAGGAGAGGAAAAGAAAGAAAGAAAGGAGAGGAGGAATCATAGTTGCGGCTATAAATATCTTCACTCTTAGCACAACGTGAAAATGCAAAACAGATACATGCGGAGGAGGGAAAGAGGAACAGAGGGAAAATAAAGGAGGTTGAGGGGGGAAAAAAACGAGGGAGGTATGGGAACGTGACGAGGCAGTGAGGTTGGAAAAAGAGAGATGGGGAAAGAAGGGAAGTTATGGGGGGAAAGATGGAGGAAAGGATAAGGTAGAGAAACAGGAAAAAGAGGAGAGGAGAGGCGAAATCTGCATGAAGAGCGAAGAAGAAGAAGAAGAAGAGAAAGCAGGGGGTGCAACGAAGGGACGGAGAGAGTGAGAGACAGAAATAGAGAAATAAAGAGCTATTCTGGTAATGATGTTGTTGCCATGGAGACGCTATCCTCGGTCAGACTACTCCACAGGTGCCTCGTGGGTATTTTTAAAGGACTGTGCTGATTGGTGCGGGTCTTTAGAACGAAAGGCCATTGATTGGTTGACATAGGTGAAGGTCAAAGGTCAACCCCGTTCCCTCCTTCCTCGTCTCCTCCTTTTTTTTTGTTTTTTCTCCCTCCTTGCATTGCTTCTCAGCCGCCGAACAGCCACCAAATGGATTTAAATAAAGCTAAAAATAACACACGGCATACAGCCTAATGCAAAAACACAGGTTAAACACATTAAACCTGCACTCTGTGGTCGGTCTGACGCAAAGCTCTTGTGAACAATCAAGAGCTGGAGATGTGTGTTTAAGTAAAGTGGCTGTAATCAGTGGTTTTATAACAACACTGGACTGGACTTGCAGTGTTCGTCTATTGTTTTTTTTTTTTTTCTTTGCCACTGGCAAGGCTGGATCGCCAACTGGGCAAAGCAGGCAACGGCACAGGGGTCCCAGACCAACAACACGCCTGAGTGCTCCAAGCCACCATAGTTTGTGGTCACATAACTGATTGCAAATTCTTGTTATTTGTATTGTGTGTCCACCACTGAGCCGATTTTAAATTAACATGAAGCAACTGCAATCTATGTTATTAGCAAATGTTACAGGCCCAACTGGAATAGAGGTGGGAGGTTAATAATAATGATTTTTAAAAGACATATTTATTTACTTAAACTAAAGAGAAAATAAATGAAAGTGAAAATGCTGGATAGATAGATAGATAGATAGATAGATAGATAGATAGATAGATAGATAGATAGATAGATAGATAGATAGATAGATAGATAGATAGATAGATANGATAGATAGATAGATAGATAGATAGATAGATAGATAGATAGATAGATGTTTTCCAGCATATGAAAAACACAATATATATCTTTACAAGTTAAAAAACAAAAAGTAAAAAAAAATATAATAACCAGAAGTTTTTAAAACACAATAAAATCATGGAAAATAGTAAAAAAAATAAAAAAGAAAAAATAAAAAATTAAAAAAGAAAAAAGAGATTTAATTAAAAAAAAACTTTTAGTTATTTCTTTAAAAAATATTAATAATAAAAAAATTTCTCATTTAATGAAATATAAATGAAAATTAAATAAAATAGATAAAGCAATAAACACAATAAGTAAATAAATAAACAAAACATCATCAGTTTAAGACAAAAGAAATATGGTGATAAAATGAAATAAAATATGAGTAAATTAAAACAAATAAAAATAACACATAGCATACACACATATACACAAAATTCAGGGAATTGCAGTTAAAAAAAATGATGGCGTGGAGGCAATACGAGCCCACAGAACAAGTTTGCTCTTCTAGTCAGTTATTCCAGCGCTGGCAGCAGGCAAAGTTAGCGGCTAACATCATTTCGCAGCTACAGCGGCAAATATATGTCTCTGGAGTTGGTGGAGACCAAACATAGAGCTAAGAGGAGATTTTACTGGATCTGCTGTATTGTTCTTTAACAAACTAGCTTCAACCCGCTAGCTGTTTCATTCTACTTCCAGTATTTGTGCTAAGCTAAGCTAACAGACTGCAGGCAGTGGCTTCTGGACCATCCATGTCAGGAAAATAATAATGAGAATTTAAAAAGCAAAATAAAAAAGGATCATAAGAGGAATTTGGTTTGAAAAAATCAGCAGTTGTAGATGCACAAAGGGAAATAAGAAAATGGCGAAACGAAGGAGTGCATTTCTTATAGGTTAGTGAAAAGCTATTTGCATGGCAAGGAAAAAGAACAATATGAAGTTCTCTAGCGTGTAGGTGAGCATGTTTCCTTGCCAATAATCAAGCTGGTGGAGACCGAATATAGAGATAAAATTGCATTTTCTAATTATTGTATTGTTTGTTTATTGAAGCTAATGTAGGCTAATTCATTTTCCCCATAGACATGTTTTTATGCTATCAAAATGTTTCAGAGCCAACTAATAATACATGTTTTGGCCACTTCAGTTGAGAAAACCACAACTTCTCTTTTATTTTTTTATTTGTATGACATCAACAAGCTAACTTCAACATGCTAGCTGTTTCATCCTGTATTTGTGCTAAGCTACGCTAACAGGCTGATTTAGCACACAGCATCAAAATGGTATCAGTCTCCTCATCTGCCGCCTTGAAATTCAGCATGAAATTAAAAGGACAGTTTTACATTTTGCTCATTGGGGAAATCAGTGTTTCTTTAATTGTGACCTCATACTGCACCAGTGGGTGGAAGAAGAAGAAAAAAAAATCTCAGACTAATAGAAGTGTGACAGGTTGAAGCCCACACAGGTAGAAATGCGTCCAGTCATACTGAAGGAGGGCCAAAGAGACTTCATTATTACACTGAAAAAAAAAAAGGAGGTGGGAAAAAAAAAGGGCCCACTGGTGTCATTAAAAGTTATAAGACAGTAAAAGATGAAGAGGGAGAGCGATGAGAAAAACAATGCTGGATATGCAGCGCACACACTCGCACACACACACACACACACACACACACACACACACACACACACACACACTCGCACACATACATACACTCAGAGCAAAAGGAGCAGTGGTGAGTCAGCCTCCTGTGAGTCACAGGAGAAATCAGAAATGTCAGACAGAAAAAGAGCACACACACACACACACACACACACACACACACACAGCAAACACACAAACGGCTGCAGCCACCAGTTTCTGACATTAATGAAGATAGCCTTGACAACTGTTCTCTTTCCACCTTCTAGAAAAGTGAGAGTGGAAGGCTTGACGCACACACGGTAACCTAAGGAACACGTGAGCACCCATTCCCCCCCGAACACGCATCCCAAATACGCCTCTTTCTGTTTTAACAATGCAGCAGCACAGTTTTGGGAAATCGAACAACGTGACAGTGTTTGGATGGTGCAGCTTTTAGACCAACGTCTGGTCTTCGAGGAAGTAATTCCTCGTGCATCGTCTGTTGTCCCCCCAGCGAGTCCTCAGGCCACAGGGTGAACACCAGCGATGCTGCTGCTCCATTCAGTGCCTGACTGAATTATCCAGGGCTGCAGCGCCCTCAAGAGGAGAACAAGGCCTGGTGCATGGACGCTGACAGGAAGCAGCTGCAAGATAAAGATGCTGAGGTGCTTTCACTGCATTTTTATCTTCCACTGCTTTGATTTGCAGCAGAGGACTTGTTCGTGTGCAAATTCAAAGTTTGCATGCACAAGATCAAAACAACTCAGCGTTCCACCTGCATCCTAAGGACACTCATTTGAAGACAACAATGTACAGATTTTGGCCAAGGAGGACAGATGGTTTGAGAGAGGGGGTGAAAGAAGCCTTCTAACTGGAAAGACCATCCCTCAACAGAGGTGGAGGTCTGAGGCATCACCTCTCACCTGTTTACAATTCAGTCCTGAGATCTCTCCCCAGGAAGATGAAACCACATCCACACCTAGCCACAGAAGACCCTAACGAACCCCATTGTGGCAGGAGGAGCACTAACGACTCACATAACGAGGGGAAGGAGCAACAAACCCCCAATTGAAACTCAGGTGTTAATGGCTCCTTTAGGATATAAGTATCTGGAACTCTGATGAAGCCTCTTGGATGAGAGGTGGAACGTCTTCAAGGAACTCTTCAAGTCCAGTTGATTAATCTACGAGAATAACCACGACCTGGATGACTGAGAATCTTCACAGACAATATAAAAAAAGAAAGAAATGTGGCGCAGAGTCTGAGATCCAGACGGACTACTTTCTGGAGAAAACAGTTTTTCTCTTGGAGCCAAACATGCTAAGTGTTAATTGCAAGACTAGATTCTGCCAAATGCTCCCCAGTGAAAACAAAAAAGCAAATAAAAGACACGGCAACAGACATGAGAATGAGAAACAAAACCACACAAGAAAAAATAAAATGACATCCTAAATATTAAACATAAGCAAGTTTAAATATGTTGATTCTGAACCTGGTTAAGAAGCAGACTTCCTTCTGGCTGCAGGAGCTCTGAAACATTAGCAGGGTGGTGAAATCTACATCCAGACACATTTTTTTTAGTTTGTTTTTCAGTGTCTGAGCTTCAGCAGAGTCAATAAATAAAATAATATTTGCAAATAAATAATGGATGCAACATTAAAGTCTCAGCTTTAAGTAGAAAGAACGCTTTGTGTGACTTTAACCCATAAACTGCAGAAGTAACCGAACACACGGTTGCTAAATGTTTCTGGACCCTGCATGTGAGGAAAATAACAACAGGAATTTCAAAATGGCCAAATGAGGTGGTGGACAAAACAGTGCATCTCCTATGGATGAGAGAAAGATTAACCACATTATGACTAAACAGAAAGCTTTTCAGGGTGTAGGTGTTTCCTTCTAGACGATCAAGAGAAGAACTCAAGACCAGAAATACAACATGGCCAACAAAGCCAGGTTGAATTTCTCAGAAACATACAGACTGTAGAGCAAAGCTTTCTGGACGGATGAACAAAAAAAGATCAAAATGATGGACAGAGTTGAGGAAAAAGAAACCGCTCGTGAGCCAAAACATCACCTCATCTGTCAAACGTGATCTGTTGGGGAAGTGGTGCACCGACATTTACCGATGATTTGACCGGTGACAGGATAAATGCAGAGGTGCACAGCAGCACTCTGTGTTCTCACATTCACACACATCAGAACCTATTCAGCAGGACGGTGAGCCTGAACAAGCAAAGCAGCTGAAGAGATGCACAATCCAAGGATGTAAAAGCATCACCAGGGAAGATAAGACAGTAGTCAGCTGCTTCCTACAGAGGATTTTATTATTGAATATGACGACTGTGTTTGACGTCATGTGTATCTGTCCAGTTACTTTTAAACTGCTGCAGTTTGGGCATCATGTGGTAAATGTCATCTCCCACACAGTTCCGTCTGTGTTACTGTAAATCATCTCAAATTAAAGCTCACACTTGGTACTTTGAGCAGTTTCCCTTAATTTATTCTTAAAGTAATTGAACAGGATAAAGCGAAGTTTAAAGAACAGAAGATGTGAAAGTGTCCACATACTTTGGGTCTGGATTTGCACACTTGCATTATTTTGCACTTTATACTTGCAACATATTCAGAACAAAAGCTCTGCTGTTAATTTTAGTTTTGCAAAGCGTCTACATTTTCAGGGTTTTTGCATCGGGCTGCACTAAATTTGACAGGTGTTTGTAGTAAACAGTGGATCAGTGTGCATGTAACTTAATTACAGCAACAACCACTTACATAAACCCTCCTGCTGACTCCACAGCATTCGTTTTGATTGCAGGGAAACCGGGCTCAGACATTTAACTTAAAATAGAAGTTGTTTTTGCAAACTCCAGGAATGCATGAAACAGCTCACGCTGTGCTCTGTTGTGTGCGAAAAGTTGAATAACTATCGATTGCAGGCTTCCCACGGTGCAGCTTGTGCGTAAAATTACGCACGGTGCGTCATGGAAGTGGAGGCAGCAAACACGTGACTCTGCTACTGATGACTCTGTGTGATAAACAGAAAGTTGACTTCTAACAAGATATATAATCCTGTTTTTCTTTATGTGTCGTCGAAGCGGCAGGATTTGGAGCTCTTTGATTTTGGAGAAGTCGTTTTGCCAAACACCACCACTCCTCCATACCTCCCAGTACAGTGGAACGCGACTAAAAATAACACTTTTACCCGCAGCGTTAAAGTAAGAGTGGTGGCAGCGGTGGCATCAGGAGCAACGCTGCTGGTGGCTTTAATTAAGTAGCTGATGTTTTGCCTCCTTCTCCACTAATGAGCAGCTACGATTCAAAGACAGACGCTCACATCCTCCACCACCTCTCCATCCCCCTACTCCAGCGTCGCCAGGGCAACAAACCATTACACTGTTAGGGCTGTTAGTCATCAATCCACGCAGTCTCCCCCCCGCCCACCCACGCACCCACCCTCCTCCTCTGGCTTGACGTTAGTGTGACGTTAGACTCAATCCGATGGCTTCTGTTGATTAATAATTCTCGCTGTGCTTTAAAGTATCTGATTTTACTATGTGTGAGTTTAACAGCTCATAATATAATAAGAAAAATGTTAATATGATGATTAATAAAAAACAATGGCATCCCCTCTTTTTCTCACAGTCCTACGATTACATGCCTGTAAATAAGGGCATCCAAAACACACACAGTCTCACATCTGCACAGTCAGGTCAGAGGGAGGAGGGAGGAAGGCGGATCTGTCAGTCCAGACTCCAGGACTTCCTCAGCAGAGCAAAAGCACAGCCAACGGCGCAGTAAGTATTTCACTCCACCACCTCTCTAGATCCTTTTTTTTCTTTCCTTTCTCTCCTCCACCCCCTCGCTGCTGCATTTTGAACCGTGCGTAAGACGATTAAAAGTCAAACAGGCTGCAGAGTCACGTCGATCCCAGGTAACAGGTGACGGCGCGCGGTGCGTAAACACCACAGCAGCCTGTCATTTGGGCTGTAATTTTCCACAATAAGCTGTAGTTGCGGCGGTGTGACTGTGCGATAATGGCACATGTGCTGTGTCTGGATCGGGAGCTGTGACACTCGGGAGTGATAATTGAGCGTGCAGGGGTTGTAATAATGGACTTTCAGCTGCGGTAATGAGGCGAGCAGCAGGAGAGCTTTTGTGATTCTGGCTCATATCTGCTCATGTCCTCACTTTGCTCCCGTCAGCTCGGTGCGACACTTCCTGCTCTGTGTTATCAGCGTCACGGCCGTCTTGCATGACTCTTAGAAAACATGCTTAGAAAAAAACAAAAAAAGGAACAGATGCGGGTTCTGCTCTCTGTGTTTGTTTGTTTCTTGGTTTTATTCGACATGAGCTGCGTGTTTTCCTGGTAATTATGTTCTCGCAGCTGTGTAGTCAGTGCCATGTGGATTTTTATTGCAAAATTACAGTATTTGCTGCTGTCAGTTAAGAAGCCAATGTTTAATTCATTCACATCTATCAATCAGCAGGTTGGAGGATTTCAAGTGCAAGTATCTGGGTTTTCTCAAGGAATGGTTTTAAAAACTTGTACTTTACTCAAGTTTTTCCTTTTATTGCAAATACTTACTTTCTTTAAATGCAAAGCACGGTGGCGGCATCATCATAATTCGGGGCTGCTTTGCTGCCTCTGGACCTGGACAGTTCACCATCATTAAGTCAAGGAGCCGGTATACATAAAGCACATTCAAAGCCAAAGTGCTCACCAGCTGATAAATAAGATAGGCTTTGTAAGTTTACTGAACAAGATGGTCAAAATTCTGCAGTTTATGTGAATTTACACAAGAGAAATTTAATGCTTATGGTTAAAACCCGACAATATTTTGTTTCCGTGAGCTGCATGTTATCCTGGTAATTATGTTTTCACAGCTGCTTAGTGGATTTTATTGCAAAACTACAGTATTTGCTCCTGTCAGTTAAGTAGCCAATGTTTAATTCATTCACATCTATCAATCAGCAGGTTAGAGGATTGCAACTACAAGTATCTGGATTTTCTCAAGTGAGAGTGCAAGCATTGTTTTTGAATAACTTGTACGTTACTCAAGTTCGTTTTTTGCAAATTAAATCGTAAACTTCACTACATTTTGTTAAATATTAAGCACTGCATGCCAACATCAAAATTATCATCCCATGTGAAGCATGGCGGTGGCATCATCATGTTTCAAGACTCATTTACTGCCTCTGAGCCTGTTGACAGTTTGTTATCATTAAGTCAAGCCTCTGATGTTTATATTGCTCATTCAACAGCTGTTGAGCCGAAGTGCTTTCAAGTCGAGTAAAGAGATAAGCACAGAACATTTACTGAACAGGTTTGATTATTAAGGTGAAGACCTGACAGTGCTGTCTGTTATGGGAATTCACCTAAATTATTTAAATGTTATGATTTAAACCCAAAACGTTACATATGAGGGATCGCAAGATTATTTTTTTGCCCTGATCTGATCCAAGTTATTCAATATGCAGTGGCTGCTGATACTAAGACCCAATCTGTACTTTTTTTCTACATATAACATACTTTAAGTATTGTAGATTAGCTGTAGTAACGTGCAACGTGAAATACAGACAGTGCGAGATGTTCCTCCTCTGTGGCTTGCTGTCTGCAGCCCTGAAGTCTTTTATTGTTTAGTACTGTTGCGACCAGAGAAGGCAGTTCTGTGTTGGCAAGCAGAGGGCTTTGTGGGGGTTTAGTTAGTAACGGGGCACCATGACAAAGTCTTCTGTAACACTTGACCTCTAGCTACTGCACTAACTCGATGCAGTTTAATTTTTCACATCGATACACTTTTGTAAATGTTATTTGCATTATAATGGATCACTCACAATAATACAGAAATCTAATAACATATCACTGTTATACTTTAGAATTCTCATTTTTAAATTGGCAAATTTCATAAACTGTGTATTTGTTTAGTAAAATATTGAAATGCTTCATATTGAATTACTAAATGAGGTCAAATTACCCCGGTGTCATACTTCATCACATGGCGCTGTGTGTTTGTCCACCTCAGCTTCTTAATTCGCTTTAATTTCATTCAACAAATGTTACAGCCTAAATCATCAGTATTAATCACTCTGTTACCTTCTCTCAGATCATGGATGAGTCTGCCCCCCGTCAGGGCCGCTCTGTGTTCGTGGGGCTGGTAGGAGCGTCGCAGGTGCTGGGTCTGGCGTCGGTGGTGCTGACGGGTGTGTGGATGGGTCACTACCGCCAGGGCTTTGCCTGGGACGGCTCAGCGCAGGAGTTCAACCTGCACCCTCTGTGCATGGTGCTGGGCCTGGTCTTCCTGCATGGCGACGGTAAGTCCTAATTAGAGGTTGGGGCAACACAATCATTCTAGAGAAGGAAACTGTGGACTTAACTGCTATTAGGAAGGCAAAACAAAACTGGGTCCAAAAGACGAGGTTAGATATCTGTTGCAAATTTTATGGCAATTCACTGTAAAATATTTCACTCTGACCCACAAACGTAAACCCAATAGTTGCGTCAGAGGATCCCTAAAGTCGTTAACATTCATCCTCAGGAAACTATCAAATTCTGTCTCAAGTGACACAGAAATCCATCCAATAACTCCTGAGATATTTCATTCTGGACCAAAGTAGTGAACCAATCAGCTGACTGATCACCCAGCAGGGCCATTCTTATAACCATGCTGCCAGTGGGGCTAAAAAAAAAGTAAATAGATTAAAGCACTTGCAGGAAGTGATCCTTCCCTTCTGCCTGTCACATGGCTGATACCACTAATATCTTCCATCCAGTTTGTCGTCATAGTTACGAGAAGTCCTTTCAGATAATATTCTTTAAAGTGAAACAGGGAGCAGGTCGAACGCCGTAAAACATCCGCGCTTTGTACACATAAGTAATCCTGCTGGTGTGTGTCCACGGTTGGGAGTTTGTGCGTTGTAGCCTCAAGCCAAACTGCTGCTGACCTGTTGCATTAACTTAACACTGACCAGACATCTTTCCATCTCCCTCCCAGATCCAGCGAGTCTGATTTATTGAATGCGCGCTTGTGTCTGTTTCTGTGGCCAGCAAAGCTTTGACAGAGCGAACCCAACGGGGAATCGAAGCGGGCGGCACGAAAAGCAGCAGTCAGCAACCAGCAGCATATTTTTCAGTTATAGAGCAGCAGGGTTCCACTTTTTTCTCTCTTAAAGTACGAATTTGACCAAATGTGGCACTAGTTTGTCCATCCCTAGTGAGCCGGAATTTCGATTTCCAGTTGAAATCTGGGTGATATTTGATCACATTGGTTCCATCTTCTTTTCAGGATGCTAAAATGTGGTTACAGCATCAAAGTGTGCCAAAAAACACAAATTTGTTGGGACATTTTAATCATTTTTCCAATCCTAAATCAGATTAGAGACGATATCCATTAATGTGAAGGTATTTCGCCAAAGTCGTATTGCACTGGTTGGTGAAATGTGGACGACTTTAAAATAAAACATCATAAATATGGCACTATATACATTCGGTGTTGCCAACAAGAAGCTCCGAAAGACATCATAATGGGAGCAGCTGTCATGGTTGGACTAGAAATCCATTGGGCAGGTTGGAATACTGACAGAGAGTTCTTTAGGATGGTGGTGGATCAGTGGATAAGGCTTTGGTCTACTGTTGGGGGGGTTCTGTTGTTGGACTTGTGCAATGACAGTGAAGCTGAATCTTCTTGTCTTATCAGTTGTATACATTCATGTAGGAAAAATTTGCTTACTGCTGCTATTACTGAGAGGTTACAGCTTTGAGTATTCCAAAACTCACGATAGAGGATGACATAATTTACAAAAAAAGACTCTTTCATGCCAAAGTGAAAACAGATTTCTACCAAGTAATTTCAGCTAATTACATGGTAAATGGTCTGCACTTAAATAACGCTTTTCTACCTTAGTGGCACTCAAAGCACTTTACAATGTTTTCTCATTCACCCATTCATACACCAATGGCGACAGAGCTGCCATGCAAGGTGCTGCCTGCCATTGGGAGCAACTTTGGGTTCAGTGTCTTGCCCAAGGACACTTCGACTGTGGAGTTAGTGGCTGTGTGCCTTACGATCAGAGGACAACCTGCTCTACCACCTGAGCCACAGCCACCTCATTAAAAAAATAAAATGTAAAATAAGTGATTGCACAAGTTTTCACTTCCCTTAAAAAGTGACTCACCAAACTCAACACAGGTGCAGCCAGTTGATGCTACACAAAGAAAGGCTATTTAGGACATTGGCTGGATGGCGGCCACTTGGCAAGCAAACTTGAAAGCACGAGGAGCTGTTTGTCCCTTTTGTTTGGTACGAAACTCAAGTTATTGTGACTAGTACCCAGCTAGCTGTTGTGTTCATGGTTAGCTACAGTAGTTCATTAACTAACCCTGCAAGAAACACAGGATCCAAGCTTTCTGCAACAAATATTTAACAATTTAATGTCAATTCAATTTGGTTTTGGTGCCTTTTATCATTCAAACTTGTTCATTTCAAGCAAAGCCCAGCCTCACAATGCAGGCTGAAATGACTGATGACAGCAGGAATGTCCTCTCCTATGAGAAAAATTCAACCTAAAGCATCTTGGTTAAAGCGTCCTCACTCTTAATTCTTTTGCTTCCTGCTTCAGCAGCTTCTCCCTGTTTGTACAGTCGTGTAACCTCCACCTGATCTTTTGTTCTCGTTGCCTAGTAGCTGAAATAGTTTCCTGCTCAGTCATCACATGCTTTGATAACGTCTCCACAGCTTGATCCGACTCCCTGTTCCTTAAACTGTACATGAAGAACCGGTTGCTTTTTGGACCCTGTTATCTCCGTGCACCGTGAAATAAAGACAGTGTGAGATGTTCCTCCTCTGTGGCTTGCTGTCTGCAGCCCTGGGTACTTCTGCTAATGACGGTAACCACATTAGCTCCGCTGGTTTCGAGCTAGATTGCATTAGAGCGATAAAAAGCAAAGGTCAGGTGGACATTAGATGGGGGGGTTGAGACGGGCGGTTAGTGAGAGATTTGAACACCCTGGGGGGTGTTTCTGCACACAGCCACTAACACACTAATGTGGTTACATTTGACAGCATCTTAATCAGCGTTTTGGCCTCTTTTCAACATGTCTCAGTATCTACAACAATAGAACCTTTCAAAAAGCCTCACGTGAGTTCAGGTCTTTAGAAACCTGGAGCGCTCTCGTCATTGGTGAGCAACTAATGCGGCACTTTGGAAAACAAAAGGGCCAAGCTGCTACTTAGAAATGGAATTAAGCTGCTGGTTCAGGTGGCCAAAAGAAAGGATTAAAGGTAACACAATTAGCAGTTGTATGTGTGTGAGTGGCTGCAACCTTTTGCTGCAGCAAAATCAGACAGAGAGGGAAGCTTTAGGCCTTTCAGCACATCCACAAACGTACAATATGTGCTGCAATCATCACATTTGTAATGTCCTGCTCATATTATATCAGTACAAAGCGATCAGCTGCAGGCACTAAAGTAAATCATAATTATTCTGTGAGAAGCAGAAAAATATGGACTGTGTAAGAACTGTTTGTTGACAGTTTTTTACCCCTAATCTTTTGAAATTGTCGGGAACTTAACGATATTGTTCTGCAGCGCTTTAAGGGTGATGAAATGTTCTTGCCATAGTATGATTTACTACAGTAACTCAATAGGATGTTTTACTGCACACCAACGCTACCTCAGGACCACACAACTGATAGTCTTACATTTCAGTTTACTAGTAGAGTCGTGACTCGATAATCCGACCCTTAACAATCCGAAACCTTGCTATCTGACAGGCTTTTAGGAAAAACAAATGGAACCCATTAAAAACAGCCTTAACATACCGACAGCCTTGGATTCTGACTCCGACATGACATTTTATGTCACCAATCAGGATGACGGCGTATTATCTGACTGAACAATCCAACAGATTGGCTACGTTCACACTGCAGGACTTAATGCTGACTTTGGATTTTTTTGTGAGTTCGTTCACATTTCCAATTAAACACGACTTGTATGTGATCTGCTGTGTGAACTTCATATGACCCAAAAGTGTCCCGCATGCACAGAAGAGGACACGACGACGTCATGAGCAGCGAGCGTGCTCAGTGTTTACAGAAGTAAACATGGATGGTAACGGTGGAGCGTATCCGCCACCGATGGTGGAAACAGAACTGTGACCACTATCTAAACCGGCATCAGCAGCCAAGTACTGCCTGTGTGTTCCGGCTACTTCCACCCGTCAGAGCGCTCCCAGATACAAGTCGCATAGGAGAAAAAACAATCAGATTTGGGTCATTTTAGCTGCTGTCTGAACATATTTACCTTTGATGTCAACTAGCAGGCCTGTGTACAATCACACCGGTCAATTAGGCGTGAAATCCAGCGATGTGTAGTGTTCTAACAATACACTAGTTATCAACAACTATAAACAATGAATATTAACAACAAACTACCCTTCCAGCATCAAGCCCTCCTTGTATCTCGACCTCCGTCTTGACAATCCGACAGCCTTGCTATCCGACATAAAAGAAGGTTTTAAATTTAGTGTTGGATTATCGAGTCACAACTGTATGTGTTATTTCATAGTGGTGACGTCTGTAGTTTGTAGAAAACAGTAAAATTACAGAAAAGCCCTGCATTAGTAGATGTGTCCAAACCTTTTTTTTTCTTGGTATTGTGTGAACTTCTACCTTCATAGTGGTCGACTGTTCTCTTATGATATGTCGTCCTTCATCTCTCTCTCTCTGTTTTTCCAGCCATCCTCGTCTACAGAGTGTTTCGTAACGAGGCGAAGCGGAACGTAAAGGTGCTTCACGGCGTCATTCACCTGCTCGCCCTCATCATCAGCATCATAGGTAAGAGAGAGACACAGATGTGAATGTTAACACCAGAGAAAACATTATTAGCTCCCATCTGACACCTGGAGAGATAAACACTTACAGCTGTGTGTATGTGTGCGTCTGATTATGTGCGCTTGCAGGTTTTGCTGCTGTGTTCGACTTCCACAGAGCAGCTAAGATCCCAGACATGTACTCTCTACACAGCTGGTGTGGGATGGCCACCTTGGTCCTGTTCTGCATACAGGTACGTACATACGCTCTCTACATTTCTACAGTGCTGATCAAGTGTAATGTGGATTTAAACACTAAACGTTTTCCCCTCCGTGTCCCACAGTGGGTGATGGGTTTGCTGTTCTTCCTGTTTCCTGTTGCGTCGTCATGGCTACGGGCATCGTACCTGCCCGTCCACGTGTTCTGCGGCCTGGTTCTGCTGGTGATGGCCATAGGGACGAGCCTGCTGGGCATCACAGAGAAACTCCTCTTCAGCATCATGTACGTCCGTCTGGTTGGGTCTCGGTGTCTCGTCTGGTTGCTGTCGAGTGTTCTGAAAATTTACAACAACAAAACTTTTTCCACATGTAAGACTGGAGCACTGAAAGCATCTAAAGTGCCAGATGTTCATATTTTTTATGTAAAGACCGATAGTAGTTGAATGAATGAGGAGTAAGAGGAGAAAGCAGTTGTAAGAAATTAATTGGAAAGTAAGATATTAAAGAAGCTGAAATTGTAGTCGATGGCGAGGAATTGTTTGGCCCACAGGATGTACGGAACCACACCAGAATTTCCGACCGATCCAAGCATTGCATACCAAATGGTTCGAGACAAATACACGTCCACAGATTATATTCCACACAGCGATGCTAAATAGTGCGAGCATTTCCAGTGGAGCCTTTAAACGTGGGAAAGCAACTTGACAGATCACGACAATCTCAAACATTTCCGCTCAACTATCCGTCTAAAGGTTGATGTTTGATGAAGGTGATGAGATCCATAAATCCACTTCTGATTTATCTCATCCGTCCATCTCTTTCCATGTCACCTATATTTGTCATTTGTATCTCTCTCTCTCTGCTTCGGTTTGTTCCCAGGCCGACCTACTCTAAGTTCGCCCCAGAGGGAGTGCTGGCCAACGTCTTGGGGCTCCTGCTGGTTTGCTTCGGGGTGCTGCTGGGTTACTTGATCACCAGGGAGGAGTACAGACGTCCGCCAAACCCAGAAGAAGAGTCTCTGTCCGTCCACTTCAAGACTCTGACCGAGGGAGGGTCACCGACCACACCCTGACCTCACTCTGTAGCCTGAAGCCTCCACCTTCATCTGGATACGAGCAGTGTCCTGCCAACCGACTGTTGTGCCACCAGTCTCTGTTACTACCTACTTATAAAGTCCTCTCTACATGCCAGTGACAATGAATGTGTTTAGAAAAGGGAGTTTTCAAAAGTTTAACTTTGCCAAAAACTACTGGACAGAAAGCTGTAATGACAATCTCTCTGCAGTTACATTCAAAACGTTTCCATTTGATCTCACAAGCTACTGAATAGTTGTGCCAGCGTTACCCAAAAATATTTATTTAAACTTTTGTGAAAGAGTTTAAATTTTGTAGAGAAGTAGCATGGAGTCTCGTCGATGCTGAACGACTTTAGTATTTGTAGATACTCACTCTAAAAACAGATGTTTGTTGCAGGGCTAATCTCTGGGCTAGCAACCTACCACACGGAAATTTCATTTTTGGAGGAAGGTTTGGATGTCGCAGTCTGTGCATTATACATTTTAATCACAGTGCTTGTCTCCCTGCATGTAAAAGCAAATGTTCCATCAGTGTTTTGTGGGAACACCGAAGCTGCATCCTTCGCTTAGCTCCCCTTCGACGACTGTTGGTTTAAAGAAATTCAAACAAGCTAGGGCATTTTTTTTCTCCCGGTGTTCCCCAAGGCTCTGTTCTCGGCCTCTTGTTGTTTTTGATTTACATGGCTCCACTCGGACACAATATTTGTAAATTATTACAGTAAATACAAGCTGATAGGCTGCCTCTGTAGACAGCCGACTGATTAAAGCTAATATCTGTTCTGTCAGACATGCGCGAGGTGAGTGACGGAAAATCTTGGCTAAAACTGTTTCTGTGTAGATACGACTTCAGTCCCCGTAATGTTAGAAGAGAGGAAAAGATGCAAGAAAAACAGTTTAAGAATAGAATTTTTGAGAAATACATCTTAGGATTATTTGAATTCTATTATTGGACATTTTGACACAGATTCATAGTCTAACCAATCGTGCCATTAAAAGCCCCAACAAAATCAGAGAAGAAGACAGCCAGTTAGCTTACATAGATGTAAAAAGTGCTGAATTTAAAGAAATTTGTAAATTTGTTTGTTTACGAGAAAATTCCTCATGGCCCTTTAAATAACAAGTTTGACGATCATCCATCGATGAACAGATCCTGCCAGCCTAATAACTAAAAGCTCACAAGCCAAGAACCCCTAAACTATTTATTGATAATTTGATTCAGTTATTTATTTTATCCTAATATGGAAAAATTATCTAGTGCCATATATGTTTTCAAAAGAGTGGAAACTCATTTTGTGGCTCACAATGCACTACAATGAAGCGCCCATGACGTTCTTTTGTCCGTTCTACAGTATCTTCGTCGGCTAGTTAGGTGTTTGTATTTAAATGTCAGTCTTGGAAGAAAAAAACAAACTGTGTGTATTTAGATGTGTGTTATTGGAGTTTGATGCACTTTTACCTAAAGGTGTTACAGTCATATCTTTGAATGTGTTTTTTGAATGTGCTTTTTTAAATTATTATTATT
>NW_007578772.1:193146-207288 GCF_000690725.1 Stegastes partitus
TAAGAAGTGAGAACATTAGATTGGCATTTGGATATGTAACCACCAAATAGTTTTGCTTACTCTCTGTCGCCCTCAAGAGGCAAAATAAAGCCAAAGTAATGCAGCTTTAATCTCTCAGTACATTAAGTGAATCCGTCTCCTGCGGCGACGTGAAAGAGTTCATCCATCGTTCTTGGCGGGTCGCATCACAAAAACACAGAGATAGACTTACACAGCTGTGTTTCATTCAGCTTTATTCCTCTTTGTAACTTTAAAGTCAGCAGTCAGTAAGTTCACATGAGCTGATTCAAAACACATTCATGTTGTTTTAAATGTTTAATAATGATGTCCTTCGTATTGTGGTAACCGTCCTGGGTTTTAAATATTAACTTATCTTACACACAGTGGAAAGAAAAAAAAAAAAGCCCCACAGTAACCCCCCACCGACAGGGAACACACTGACCCAGCTGTGTTCCAACGTTTTGTTTTAAAAGTCCTCAGCAGGTGGAGGGCAAACAAAATTTTTTTAAAAAGATCCTACACGTACAGCACAACACACTGTTTTACTGGCAGACTACACGTCTCCCATCCGGCTCATGAAACATTTAGAGAAACACCGATGGACTATGACAACTTGTTTCCACCCTTTGTCACTTGAATCCTCTTTTTTTTAGTCTTGAACATCCAATCGACTCGCTAATAACGTCTTTTCCAACAGAATCAATTTCCACTTCCTGCAGCTGCACCGTGAAAATGGGTATTCAGACATCTTCTCACAGCTGGAAACTCCTGAGCAGTAAGAAATAAGGGCAGTGGTCGGAGAAACTGTACCGCGACAGAGAGGTCAGAGGTCGTAGGTTCCATCAGCACACCGGCAACTCTGAAACCAAGATGCCGATTCACCGGAAAAACATAAGAAAATGTACAAAAACAGGCATTCGTGTGCATAAAATACATTTTAAAAACCAAAAACTTTGTCCTACTTTCTGAACACCATCTGTAAGTCTGAAAAATCTACCTTGGAATTGACTGTGAGCTAACCTCCTCCCCTTTCACAATAATGCTAACCTGTTGAAAAGTGAAACAATTTGTGGGCGAACATTTTGAATCCGGAGCAGCTGGTGATCCTTTTAGAGGACATTTAAACAAAGAAACAGCATTGCTCTTGTTATTTCATTCTAATTACAGCCTAACTGATGTCTTGGTTGGCGAATATTACTGGACAGTATTGGAGCTAAGCCCTGTATGAGCGAAGTGCAGCGCATGTAGCAGAGAACAGGACACAGCTAAGACGATGGCGGTCAAGTGGCGTCTTCATGGCAAGTTGTCAAGTAGTTTGTGAAAAACATTGCTGGTAGGTTAATAACAATCAACTTTTGACAATTACACTCATAATTTTCCCTTTTTTAGCACGTGGCCGACAGTGGAATTTTTTATACTCCCTAAATATCCGTATGGACCCAAAAATCTTGTCAATCAGTTACTTCTAACACAACAGCTTTTACTTTTTTAGCTGACAGTATATTTACAACTACTTTTAATGTTTTTTCAAAAAAGTTATTTTCACTTTTAGCATTTCAAACTTTTCGGGCGACAACAAAATAATATGTTTGGAAAGTAATGCTATCTTGGCTAACGACTCAGGCTATGGTTGCTAAAGTTGTTCGAACTCTGACGGCATTCCGGACTGGTTTCGAGGGTATGGGAAGTACTACACAGTGATAATAATATAATGGTAATATTTTTAACATGTAGCACAATAAACTAATGTAGTTAGCTAATGATAAGCCTTCTGGGCCTCTGCTCTTTTCCCGCTGTGGCTAGTTAGCTAGGTAAGCTAACAACTGTTTAATCGCTTTCACTCTTAGCTTTGGAAAAGCTTGAAAAAAAAATACAACCGCATCCAACGTCTTTGAATGCAAATCATCGATCTTGCTATAATTTAATGCACACCAATTCGTTATGACAGAAATACAATACGCTGCATGCTATGCTAAACAGTTACGGATCAGAGGAGACGATTAGCAAACAGTCAATTAGCATATTTGCTGACAGTAGGAGAAGCCAATAGTTAGCTCAGGGCCATGTAAGCACTATATGTTCAATGGAATGAGCGTGAGGAACCCTGTTATGTCAGTTAAGATCGCTGTGGTTTGCATAAATTAGGACGATTAGGACTACAGAATACAAAAGACCTTCATAGAAAAACAGAAAATTCTACTAGAAGTGGAAAAAATCCCCAAAATGTTTAAAGGCATTTTTACAGGCTGTTCACTACAGATCGATGCCGTTGTACCCATGCAGAAAAAGACGCCACCAAAAATTGAGCTTTGCTCTAAAGTTCCAGTTTCTATCTTCAGACTGTAAAACCTCCCAAAATAAAAACATGAAGGCAAATCCAAACGGAATATACAGTTTTAAGAAGAAAAAAAAAAACAAATAAAAAAAACAAAACAATATTTGTACAGTTTAATACATACATAACTTAAAAAAGATAAATATCACCTATTTTTTGTTTTATGTACAACAAGTCAGTGCTTATTCAATGACAGCATTGTCGTAGTTTCTCAAACTCCGCTCACTGTGTCATTTAAGCGCTTCAAACTTGAAGTGTGAATCTTTATTAAAGGCGTCGGCAGCAGGCAAGGTAATAGTGGTGCTTTTGTCTGACCGGATACCACCATATGGACTTGAACTTCAGTTTGAAAATGTACTTTAAGCCAGAGGTGAACAGTAAAGGGAAGGAAGGATTTGAGTTCTTTGTGTATGTATTTTGGATGTTCTCCAGTCTACTTCTTCCTGCTTGTGCTTTGTTTCAAAAGCTGCCTGCTGATTCAGACCCTCATACATTTTCCTTCTTCCCCTTGACGTTGCTTCTTTTCTTTGTCTCCAGCTGGTTAACTGCCAGAGCCTTCCTTTACGGCCAGTTTGGTCCATGTTGTACTTACAGGACAGGTGACACATTAAAGGAAAAATCAAAACAAAGCCTTCTAATATCGTTGGGCTACCACTTGCTGCCAAAACAACGTCAATGCACCTTGGCGCTGATTCCCAAATTCTCTGGAACGCTACTGGAGGGATAAACACCATTTTTTTTCAAAAGATACTCTCACATTTGGTGTTTTGAAGATGGTGGTGGAGAGTGCCGTCTAACAAAGTCTTCCCTATGTATTCAACTGACTAGAGATCTGTGATGATCACATCACTTCCATTCTCATCCAACCATTCAGCGACCCTTCGTATGGATGAGCGCTATCATCCCAGAAGAGACGACTCCCATCAGAAAGTGAAACATCAGTCAGTTGAGCAGGCTTTGTGACTAAAGCTCCTGCCATCTGTGCCCCAACGATGAACCCTTATTCAAAGTCACTTAGACATTTTCCTCTTGCCAGCCAGGCTAGCTGTACAAAATGAGAACCAGTTGGGCACGTCACTATTTTTATACATCTCACGTAGCATAATTTAATGTTGATTACCCAACTGTACCATCTGCATTCATTATGTTTCTCCACTCATCAGATATTTCCTTCAATTTCCTGTCTGTATATGCTGAAGTTCTTCTGGATAATAAAGGAGTCAGTATGCTTCAGATTAAGTGCTTGTCATTCCAACACCGACAATATGGCGAGCACTTCATGCTGCAATCGACCAGGTGTTCTCTACAGCTCTCACTTATCTTCAGTCACTTCTTGATGTACTTGTAAGTGCAACAACCTTCAAGGTTAGACTCAAAGTGTGCACTGTTATCCCCATTTGAACTATCACCATAGAAACTAGTTTGTTTCAGGCATAGTAGAGCTTTAGTCAGTCCACAGATCTGATGAATCTTGGAATATACAGGCACACTAAGTTCTTTTCAATCACATTCCTTTAATCTTCCTCGGTTATCTTTACACATTCGACTCTACAAAGGGTCTTTTTGGTTTGACAGGGGAGGTAGGACCAGTCCGTCTCTCGGTCGGTCTGTCAGAGCAGCTGTGGATCACCGGCAGCGTTCGGGCCACCTTTACGTCCAGGTAGGAGGGGTTCTGACTGGCAACATGGACCGAGCCTTCCCCCTGACGAATGTTACCAGGCACCACTTCGTAGTAGTCGAGCTGGTTGTCGTGGAGGAGATTACCGTTATGGGCATTGTTGTTGCTGCGGTTGTGGTAGGCGATGGACGACGGCTGGGGTGGGGCAAAGCCTCCCTGGTTGGTGGGGTTCTTGCTGGGCGAGGTGACTACCGTGTCCACTGACGACACCGCCCAGGAGCGAGAGGGGCTGAGGCAGGAAGCTGAACTGGAAGGAGCCTGTTGCTGATACTGCTGGTTTACCCTCGCTGTCTTATCGATTACACCCATAAAAGGAGTGTTCCTAGATGAGCGCCCCGCCTCTCCAGGGTATGTACCGCCTCCTGCCATGCATATGTCTGACTGAGGAGACGAGATCAGAAAGAGATCATCATGATAAGCTGTCACGCCTCCCACAGAGGCCAGTTCTGAAGACGGATCCATGTGCTGGGCGGAGGCTGAGGTCCTGAAGCCTGATCCATGGCTAGGTGACGGCCCGCTAGCAAGGCTGCCGCTGCTGGAGGAGAAACGGACGCTGACGCTTTGGGAGTGGATAAGAGGTCTCGGGGGAGCAGATGAGGAGGTCGGGTGGGCGCTAAGCGGGCGTCGAAGCATGCCCTGATGGTGGTACTGATAATCGTGCGATGACTGAAGCCTATCAGCAGGCCCCATTGCTGACTCTGTAACTTCCATGGGGTAGTAGGCTGCTTTGGACTGGTTGCGGCTGAACTGACGGGCCTGGCCGAAACGATTAACTCCTGCCCTCTCTGCTTCTGCCCCTCTCCCATAGGCAGTTGTAGGTCTCACTTGACAAACCAGGTCAACGTCAACATCATCTAGTGAGTATGAAGCTCCAGAGCTCAAACCAGCCTGGACCTGCAGGCTAGACCTGACATCTAGGGGGCTTGGGCAGAAGCCTTCTCCAAGCTCTGCTAGTTCTTGGGGCAGATGGGCAAACTGGGAGTAAGCAGAACTTCCTACAACCATGCTGGAGTGGGCAGAGGAACTGGGTTGGTTGGTTCTGACAACCTGAACTTTAGCTGGTTGAAGCCACTGCCCTTGGACAGGGTTCGGCCTCTGGAAGGACCTCTGGTTGGCCAAATGGTGGAGCTGCTGCACTCCCTGGTTTTGGTCTGAGGGATGGACAGCTGAGATGGACTGTGGATGGTGATGCAGACCTCCACTTCCTGGCATATTTTCAGACATTGGGCTGGCTCGCTGCTGATGCTGCATTGGGGAAGGAGGAGGACTGAAGTGGTGATAGGAGGTGGAGGAGGGAGGAGGAGGTGCAGAGTGACTGGGAGAAGAGAGGGAGGCTGAGTGAGTAGGACTGGGAAGGTGATGATACAGGTGAGTGGGGGAGATGGAGGATGGCGACGGCCCCCCAGACCGGCAGCGCGTGTCAAGACTTTGAACCACAGGTTGAGGGTGAAAGGAGGAGTCTTGCCTGAGACTCATTTCCTCCTCGTTCTCCTCTTCCTCCTCTTCCTCAGTAAGGCCCTCCCTGTCCTGTACCTGCAGACATCCTGAATCTCTGCTCCTGGCCTCGCTGATGGACACGGCTACGTTTTGTTGATAAACGAGATGAGCTGAAGGAGGGGGAGACTCTTGTTGTTGTTGTGCAGCCTGCCGGCACTCTTCCTTGACTCGAGCCAGCAGGCGCTGGATCTCCCGGTTGGATGGGCACAGGCGGCTGGCCTCAATCAGGTCCTCCAGGGCTGCATGGAATTGTCTGAATGGTGAGAGAACAACAGCAAAGACAGAGAGGATACTTTAGAAGATGACGTAAACAGAATGTCTGTTGCCCAAAGGAACTGACGCAACTTTACCGATAATCTTGTGCAGCACAGCACACGCAGTGACTACAGTAGGATGCTAAATTGCAGGTGGTTGTGGCGATAACAGAGCAGACCACCTCTGACAACAGACGCAACAGACATTCAAGCACCCACATCACAGTCACAGATTGTCATTTGTCCAATTTGTTGGTTGCCAAGCTTCAAGCCTTCGTTGAACTGAACACCCCCCTGTCAGCGGGAAGGTAGTCAAGTTCCCTGTTTGCCATTTAGTAGATATTATGTCCTGTTAATAACTGGTATAGCCAGTACCAGACTTGGTGGTAATTAAACACTAATTTGGACCTATGAAACTACCAAAACAGAAATGTTCAAGGCTTTCCCATCATCCTTTCTTCCCAGCATGCCCATTGTAGTGTCAATAACAACAAATACTACGACTGTGGAGGACCTGGAGCTGCCAAAGTCCCAAAAGATGATGAAAGAAAATTACATTTTTGGGTAGTAAGTGTATAGCAACATGTATGTTGTTGCCACTGCACACCACCTACTGGCTAACCTATATAAACCACATTATAATGGTCTGATGGTCTCAGCACACTCTTAAAAACATCACACATCCTTTCATCTGGCGCTTCCAGCTGGATATCAACATACATAATTGCCTACTAGATTAATATAAAATAGAAGGAGCACTTGTTGAATCGGTTCTGGTTATATTTGTCCCATTCAGCTACTCTTCCTTATGACACCACGGTTTACCTGCGGCTGCGTTTGGCGCGGGCTCTGGCATAAAAGGCTTCATAGGATTTGGCTTTCAGCTCCAGAGCCTTGGTAGCAAACTCCTCAGCAAGAATAAAGTCCTGCATGAACAAAAAAAAACAAGAATTAACGAAGGTACATCAAGACTGCAGACAAGATACTGTGAGAGGTGAGCTTTATTTCAAAATAAAACGACAAACACAACTTTCTTGGCCTGAAACTAAAGCACATCGTGGTTTGTTTGTGTTCGACACGAGGACTCACGTTCATCTTGCGGCGGCAGCGTGACAGGTTGAGCAGCACACACACTCTCAGCTGTCGGAACGTCTTTAGCTCGTCTCCTGGAAACTTCTGGAGCGCCGACTGATACGAGTGAGCAGCTTCCCTCACTTTACCTTGCTAGAAATACACAGAGAGAATGTTTACGATGTCATTTAGTTGTCTGGTTAATATGTGATTACGTTTAGTCTGTGCCTGAGTGTGTTACCTTGTACAGTCTGTCTCCTTCTTGGATCAGTTTACTGAGCAGAACCATTAAGATATCTGGTTTAGAGGTTGCCATGGCCCAGGTTGCTGGTCCTACACACAAACACACAGGTCAGTGGATATGTTCATGTTTGACTGAAATGAAAGTAGTTAAGAAGCAGGTAATTTGCTCTTGGTTTGGACAGCACCAAACTATCTAAACCAAGAACAAATATGAGACTTAATCCTATCAGTATGATAATATGATGCTCTGTGGCCTTGTGGTGAAGCTTCATGCTGTACAACAACAACAGCTGTGGTTTGATTCTAGCCGGGACATTTCTTGAATGTCTCGTGGTCGTCCCATCTCCAACTCTGACATTACCGTTAAATCAAACAAAAACAACAGAATGGTAGGAATAGCACGACTCCGTTGTGTTTCTACCTATCTTGGCTCCCTTTCTGAGCAGAGCGATGACCGCTGAAGTGTTCCTGCAGCCAACTGCTCGGTCCAGAGGACGCATCCCGCTGCAGTCCACGTGCTCCACAGACGCACCGTGATCCACCAGGAATTGCACCTACCACGGACAAGGACACAAATACGAGCTACATTTAGCACGTTTAACTGACATAGAAGGCTTTTATTTTCAAGATTTCTGCTCTAGCAGGTGCATCACCAGCTTCCTTCACTTTTGTCATAAATAAATAACCTATTAGAGCTCACAAAAGGGCACTACATCACAGTGTCCTTGGTGGTCTCTGCGTGGCAGGTAAGGGAGAAACACTTTCTCTAAAATATGGCAGATGCTGTCACAAATACATCTCTTTTACGCACCACTTCTGGGTCGCCGCAGAAGGCAGCCAGGTCCAGAGGTGTCCGCCCGCTGCGATCAGCGTGAGTTGTGGTCGCGCCCCTCTCCACCAGCTCTCTGACCAATGGGAGCTGGCCTTTGAGGCACGCCCAGCTCAGCGCCGTCAAACCTTCTCTGTCGTTCTGCTCCAGAGAGGCTCCTAAGAAACAGAGAGAGGCGTCTCAGTGTACATCAGGGTCAAAGATTGCTGGAATCAGAGGAAGACTTTATCAAAGAGGAAGCCGGTTGGATTTCAAATAACAGGGTGGAGATTACCTGTAGAGCATGTTGGCATGGCAAATCCATTATAATGTACTGTATCTCAACAGCGTCTATTCACATCAGTTCAACAATAGACTCGTGTTATTGTTGCCGCTCTCCTGCTGAGGATCCGACGTGCAAATCCACATTTCAGACCCAATAATCACATCAATGAGCTTCAGTGAAAGTCAAACAAAAACAACACTTCTGCAGTACGCCGATCGATTTAGCGACAGACAAATAATCAAGGACAAAAATCATTATAATCGCACTTCAGAAAAGTAAAAAATATCGTTAAATAAATGCAAGAACTGCAAGAGAAAAATAAACGATCATAGACACTGAGCATATTGTGTAATCTCACATCTGACTCTTCAGGTTAGCAGCAAATTAGCGAAGAAAATCTTTAGTTCTAATCCATCATCTAAACTGTGAAGCTAACTCAAATCTCTCAATCCATAACCTAAGTGATAATATCAATCTGTGGTGGACCTTTATGCACACACCCCTCAACTAAATAACCAATTGTTTTGCTACACTAGCTAGACAACATGGAGGACGTGTTAGGATGGCATTAACAGCTGATTTAAACACAGAAAACTGGGAGACTTTTTTTTTTTTTTAGTAAAATAGAAATGCCGGTCTCTAGGTTTCTCTAGTTTAAGAAAGATGGTGGCCATCATTTGTGGATTTATAGAGTTTCAATATTTATTTCATGTGGTAAATACAAAAAGAAACTTAGCTGGATGATTATAATGTGTAATTGTACTGTTGCGGCCACTGCTGTTCCTGGTGAGGTGGGTGGTTACCGTGATCGAGCAGCAGCTGGGCGGTGGTCATGTGTCCCTCTGAGGCCGCCGCCATCAGAGCTGTCCGACCCTGCTGGTCGACCATGTTCACCTCCACCCCGTGATTCAGCAGCAACTCCACCACCTGACACGTAAGGAGACACAAACTGAGGATATCTGCAGCAGGAATCATGCGATCGCGTGTCCGTTTGTGTCCGTCCTACCTGCCAGTGGCCTCGTTTCACGGCACTGAAGAGCGGCGCCACTCCCTGCCTGTTGCCTTGCTCAACAGCAGCCCCCTGGTCCAGCAGCAGCCTGCAGACAGACAACCTGCCACGTCCTGCTGCTGCTGTCAGAGCTGACAAAGACAGACACACATACAGAGAAGACATGCTGAGTAAATGTCAACAGTGTCAAACAGCAATCAGTGGTTCCAAAATGTTTCCTGGGTCAGCTACCTGAACACTGGCACACCTGCTTATTAATGCAATTAGCCAATCATCTGGCAGCAGTGCAGCCAAATGTGTCAAAACTCATCGGGCAGCGTTTTGTTATTTTGCAGGGCGATGATTTTAAAAACATACGGCCAAAGCAACAAAAGAGCTTTATGAGGTTTACAAGTGGAACACACTCAACCAGCCAAGTCGATTACATCAATCTGACTGAGCTGCAGCCAGCTGGATTTATTTGTGAACCCGGTAAAGTGCAGGTTTCTCCAGAAGAGGTCAGCAATGTGTAGCACAGCAGCCACTGACTGACCAACCGAGATGTGTTGTCTGTATGAATGAATGCAGCCCAAACAGTAACAAACAGATACAATATTTGTTCATATAAACGACCTCTTAGCCTGATAATGTCACATAAAAACATCCTTTTTTTCCACCATGAACTCTGTGGCTCGATCAGGCTTCTGGTGTAAAAGGCTGTTTTTGTGGGTGAACCCTTGAGAACAATCTAACAAACTGTGACACCACATACGTCTGGAGCGTGACCTCAGGACCGAGAGCATTCAATCTTTGTGGCTGATAGGATCTGTCCTTTCCAACATCAGTGTTTCGCTATAAATTCCCTGTGTGTGATGCTGTTCTGGGGGACACTCTGTCCTTCCCTTTATCTCCTGGTCATCGCTTCTCAGTGCGTTTATCAGACTGTCGCTACACAGAAGGACCGGGAAAGACTGATGCAGCGTGTGTTGTTTTAACAAAGGGATTTTTTTTTTTTACATTTTTGCTCAACAATTTTAGCATGAACATTTTTTTAATTATTGGATTTTATGTTGGAGCCTGCCTTCTCATGCACGACAATGCAAACAGCCCAAGCCTCCAGACTCCCCAAACCCCAACGCAATAGAACAACAACAGGATGCCCACTAATCCTCACAACCCCCAGGACACTCCCAGGGGTCCTGTGTCGATGGCCCATTGGGTCATTATGCAGGTGCTGACTGATTGATGCATTTGTATATAAATACTGACACTGGGATCAAGATCAATAGTATTAATGCAGCATCAACAGTAGTCTGAGCTGCACAAATACTTACAGTGGCAAAGAATAATGTAATACCCATAAACCGTATATAAAAGATGGATGGATGGAAGGATGGAGCCTCTAGGTCTAAAAAGTGCATTTTCTCAAATACCCAGCAGGGGGAAATTCCTCTGGTTGCATAAAAAAGTCAGACTACACAGAAGTCTATGAGAAATAATCCGACTTCTCACTTAATTTTCTAACTCAGTAAACTCTTCCATAAAGACTCATCAGCTACAGGTCTCCTTGAATACAGCACGATGTTGAGAATTATGGCTCCGCTTACGGTGAAACAGACGATAAAACAGGGTAGTTGTTGCTACCCTGTGATTGACAAGTTGCTATTGATGTCCGTAGTACCTGTCTCTCCCCACAGACTGTCGTATATGTTAATCTCAGGTCTCTCCTCTTCTTCCTCATCTTCCTCTGGAAGATCCAGCAGGTATGACATTGTCTGCAAACACAAGCAAACATTCGTTATAGCCACACACATACGTGTGGTAAATGTGTTTTCAGAATTCACTCTATAAAGGTTAGTGTCACCTCCGTGTGGCCCATGCTGGCTGCTGCAATCAGAGCCTGCTGCACCGCCTGGCTCCTGCTCGCCCCTCTCTCACCGCAGCAGGAGGTGCAGCTCCAGTCCGCCCGCCTCAGCAGGAAGCGCAGCACCTCGAGGTGGCCTCGCTGGGCGGCGTGAACCAGCACGCACCGGCCTGAGCTGTCCACATGGCCCACCTGAGTGCACAGGGAGACACAGATTTAGAGTCCACTCCCTTCCTGGGTTAGTGTCACTGTTTAAGAACTGCAGCATTCATATTGTGTAATTCCAAGATTTAGATGGCAAGCTTAATGCAGGAATCAGGAAACAGGTTTATCTGCATTTCAACACAATGTGTTATTATTGTCTGTATTATTGTTTTGTTTTTTTTTTAATAATAGAGATATACATAGGGGTGGTTCTGCCTCTGTACGTGGTTTGCCAGCTGCACAGTGGCAAATAGGAAAGAACTCCAGAGGGTCACCAAAATGGCTGAGAAGGTCACTGGGTGCCCTCCACCTACACTGGAGGACCTTCATGGCTCTTTCTGCCTCAGGAGACTCTCACCACCTGGGACACTTCCTGTTCGAGCTACTGCCGATGGTACAGGGCCATTAGAACCAGGACTAACAGACTGAAGAACAGCTTTTTTCCAACTGCTGTCAGAGCCATAAACGCCTCCTTGTCGCAATAAGTGCAATATATTGTTAATGTACAACTGCCACTACCTCTGTCTAATATCCACTCTGTGCAATAACACTGTGCTTATGATTTAATTTAATCTTTTTCTATAGTTTTTTTATATATATATTTCTTTTGTATTGTATATAATGTTTACAAAGCTTTTATTTATTTATTTATTTTCCACTAAAAGGCCTGCCCCTTACTTTTCGTTGTACTCGTTGCAATGACAATAAAACGAATCTGAATCTGAATCTTGATAAGAAGTGTTGGGGCTCAATCTAAAAATGTTCTGAGAAATGATCATATTTTAGCTGCTGCACATGCTACCGACACTTCAGATCACACTTTCANCTGCTACAAGTGCATTACAGTGCAGAATGCCTGGAGGCCGATCCACTGCACATGTATGAAACGTGTCCTAAAAGGTCATATAACAACAACGGCTACATGTCCTTGGTGTCTGCAGCCATCTCACAGATCAACACGGTTTATCTTGTTTAATTCACACTAAATCAAAGCCGAATAACCAACAGATTATTTCTTACTTACTTACCGTAGTCTTTGCATTGTTGTGAGGTCGCCTGGTTGACACAATGTTAAAGAGGCAGTGGGTAGAAACCTGTAAAGACAAAGAGAGAAACAAAACAAAAAAAGCCACACTTTTGATATACAGCACTTCAGTTCTGCCCTCTTTGTCCCAAAGTCTTCCCCACCAGACAAACATGCAAAGATAGTTTCATTCATTTACTCGGGAATCAACCTACCACATACATCCCACTGCTACTGCAGCATTTGTTGCCGTTGATACTACCTCACATGCTCTGGATCAAAAGCCTTGTGATTGGCTAAAATATCCCATCATGGGCTAAATTTCCTAAAGTCTGGAAATGGATCCAAGGGGAGGTTTGGAAGGCTAGCTTTATCTTGGAGCACCTGCCAAAAAGTTAGTATGGAAAAGACCAGTGATACCGAAACAAAAAAAACTCCTATCCCAGCTTTAATATCGTAAGAAATACATGAACACAACAGTCAGAATGGTGCGACTATGCATGATTACTTTTGATACCCTGAATATATATTGTGTTCTGTAAGCCACTATTTGCTAACGTGTTTTTGCCTATATTGAAATGTTGACAACTCGTTTCCGGCGTACACAAATGGAAAAAACAAACAAAAACAAAGCAAAACTGAAGTCACTTCATGTAGATTTAAAGACATGATGAGGACTTCTCCCACCACTGCTAAAACAAAGCTATAAGAAGTGAGAACATTAGATTGGCATTTGGATATGTAACCACCAAATAGTTTTGCTTACTCTCTGTCGCCCTCAAGAGGCAAAATAAAGCCAAAGTAATGCAGCTTTAACCTCTCTGTACATTAAGTGAATCCGTCTCCTGCGGCGACGTGAAAGAGTTCATCCATCGTTCTTGGCGGGTCGCATCACAAAAACACAGAGATAGACTTACACAGCTGTGTTTCATTCAGCTTTATTCCTCTTTGTAACTTTAAAGTCAGCAGTCAGTAAGTTCACATGAGCTGATTCAAAACACATTCATGTTGTTTTAAATGTTTAATAATGATGTCCTTCGTATTGTGGTAACCGTCCTGGGTTTTAAATATTAACTTATCTTACACACAGTGGAAAGAAAAAAAAAAAAGCCCCACAGTAACCCCCCACCGACAGGGAACACACTGACCCAGCTGTGTTCCAACGTTTTGTTTTAAAAGTCCTCAGCAGGTGGAGGGCAAACAAAATTTTTTTAAAAAGATCCTACACGTACAGCACAACACACTGTTTTACTGGCAGACTACACGTCTCCCATCCGGCTCATGAAACATTTAGAGAAACACCGATGGACTATGACAACTTGTTTCCACCCTTTGTCACTTGAATCCTCTTTTTTTTAGTCTTGAACATCCAATCGACTCGCTAATAACGTCTTTTTCCAACAGAATCAATTTCTACTTCCTGCAGCTGCACCGTGAAAATGGTTATTCAGACATCTTCTCACAGCTGGAAACTCCTGAGCAGTAAGAAATAAGGGCAGTGGTCGGAGAAACTGTACCGCGACAGAGAGGTCAGAGGTCGTAGGTTCCATCAGCACACCGGCAACTCTGAAACCAAGATGCCGATTCACCGGAAAAACATAAGAAAATGTACAAAAACAGGCATTCGTGTGCATAAAATACATTTTAAAAACCAAAAACTTTGTCCTACTTTCTGAACACCATCTGTAAGTCTGAAAAATCTACCTTGGAATTGACTGTGAGCTAACCTCCTCCCCTTTCACAATAATGCTAACCTGTTGAAAAGTGAAACAATTTGTGGGCGAACATTTTGAATCCGGAGCAGCTGGTGATCCTTTTAGAGGACATTTAAACAAAGAAACAGCATTGCTCTTGTTATTTCATTCTAATTACAGCCTAACTGATGTCTTG
>NW_007578772.1:208877-231127 GCF_000690725.1 Stegastes partitus
GATAAGAAGTGTTGGGGCTCAATCTAAAAATGTTCTGAGAAATGATCATATTTTAGCTGCTGCACATGCTACCGACACTTCAGATCACACTTTCACTGTTCACACTTCGGGAACGGTGTGACATGAGGGGGCTTCATATGCTGCTTGATGCTCTGACAAACACCCACTTTTAGAACGTTTAATGTGATCGTTTTTGTCTGTAGAAAACTGAGACCATCCTGGTGTTTTATTTGAACAGTCGCGCGTCCTGCTGCCGTCCACCAACGGCGTTATTCTTCACATTACCACCAGACGACACCAAATTACACCGTTTGAGCAAGACGAGGCAGCGGGCGGCTACCTTGGCTCTGTGCTGACTCAGCATGGTGACGATGTCCAGATGACCGGCTGCTGCGGCGAATCCCAGTGCAGTCAATCCGTCTTGTGACTGAGCATCCACCTGGAAGTGCAACACAGGAGCTGAAACGGTCGTCTCTCAGGATTACGTTGTCATAAAGTGAGGCAAAACCTTAGCACTAGTTTTCACCTGAGCTCCGTGGTCGAGCAGCAGCGCCACGGCGTCGGCGTGGCCCAGGTGAGCGTGAGCGCACAGCAGGGGGGCGTTGTTGAGGACGTCGCTACGGTAATCCACGTCAGCCCCGCCTGTGATCAGCAACCTGCTCACCTGGACGGGTGGAGAGCCAAGTTACAGTCCGCCCGTATCAGCAAATGTATGCATATATATGTGTGTGTGTGTGTGTGTGTGTGTGTGTGTGTGTGTGCAGCGTTTTACCTTGATGTTGGGGGTGTAGAGGTTGCGCAGCGATGAGAGGACGGGGCTCAGGCTCTCTGTGCTGTAGGACATCCACAGCCCCTGCAAAACTGACGAGGAAACCCCAAGCTTTTTGCTCAGACCCTGGAGAACGAGAAGAAAACAAAAACCCTTTTCAGACGTGGATACGGAACACTGCGGCTTCATCGATGTGTGAAAGCGACGGCGTTCTGTCATTCAGACTGAGGTCACTTTAAATTAACGTTCCTCGTGGATTCATTCAGACGAAGCCACCACAGCTGAAGGAGAACCACGATACGCTCACGAGATTGAACAGTAAACTAAATATATAACACATAATAATGCACTAATAACAAAAGACTAAATCTAAACTAATACCCTAGATCATTAGTTTCAAAGATTAGTCATTTTTAAAGAAATGTGGTAAATTAATTGCTAAAAAACTGCTGTTTTGCTGCTTAAATTATTGAACATTTTCCACCCGTTACTTTTGTGATCTGCGGACTTCATTGCCCAAAAAACATAGTGGTCTCCTTATAAGCTTTCATTAATTCTGCTTTGATTTCTAACCCGCTGAGAGTCCTGTCTATGCTGAGCTACTGAGCTTGCCTTGTAGATGTGAGCCTTCAGGATGTGATGTCCGAGCTCCAGTGTCTGCTGTCGGTTCAGCTTCCCCTCTTGTCTGCAGAGCCAAAAGGCCAGAAGAGTGTGTCCACTCCTGGAGACAAACAAACAGATGTTTCAGTAAAAACACCTCCCCTCTATCTTTTTTCTTTCGTTGCCTCCCAGCCGTCCGTCGGTGTACCTGGGGTCGCAGAGGAACCTGTCGTCCTGGCCCTCCTCCCGCCACACCAGCCACTCCCTGAAGGAGGCGTGGTTTAGCATCCTGCTGCCGTCGCTTCGCCGCAGGAGGAAGGAGGAGAGCTGCTCCAGGCGCTGCGAGAACTCGGCCCACTGCAGGGTTCCTCCGGTCACGGCGCCGGCGTTCACCACCTCGAACAGCTGGAGGAGGAGATGAGGAGACGTAAGGTCACCTATCAGATGTACTCTTGCATTTTTTACTATATTAAAATACGTCCACAGACTCAAAAGTCTGAAGTCATGCAAACAACTCATCATATATTAAAACTATCATATTTAAAAGTTTCCCACTTGTGAGACGAGCTAAATGCTAACATCACACGCCACCATGTTACAATGACAAAGCTATTCTAAAGCTAAATGCAGCTGAGGCTTATGGGAACGTAGTTCTTTTTGCAGGTATGTGGTCATAAGAAAAATTCCAACCTGCTGGTCGGTCAGCGGGTGCAGCGACGCCACGGTGACGTTGAGCAGAGGCAGGACTCTCTGAAAAGACGACTGGGTGGGAAACTTCATGTTGAGCTGCAGCAGGTAAACCTCTGCTAGACTCACAGGAACCACCTGGAAACACAAATACACAACAATAAAAGGCTTGAAGGGTTCACTGTAGATCAAACTGTCTAAGTAACAGAAGAACTGATTGACTGCACTGGAGGAGAAACTAAATGATCACCTACACATGTAAATTAGTGAACTTCAGACGTTTCAGCTGCTCACTTTTCAACTCGACTACTTCGACTGACGGTTTCCAAACTATCACCGCTTTTGTAAAATATGACTTTCAGCCGGTTTCTAAAACTATTTCCAGCACTTCTGCTGAAATTTCAACAGCGCTGACGTTCAGTTGCTTTCTTCCCCGACTCTTGGAAATGACATCTCAGCTGCTTTAATCTTTTTAGCTTCAGTCAACAGTTCAGCTGCTTTCATCCTCCACACGTCGACTTCACCGTCACCGCTCGCACACAGACCGACACTTGAGCTGTTTGTAGTGAATGCACAACCGCCTCCGGGACTTCAACTCAAATTTTAATAGCTTTTCTGATTCTGATTCATTAAAACACAACAACGTTCTCCTCTGGCAGTTACTCTTAAATCTAAGTACTTGTATAATTCATTTGACAGTTCAACTGATTTCACTGCTACCTTGAACTATTATCGTGATTTTATTGGACACTGGCTTGTATTTAACTTCTGTTCAAACTAGGGACAAATAATTCATTAAATTCGTCCCAAAATTAAAATTTGAAATGATGCAATGAGAAAAATGCAAAAGCTAATATTTAGGATAAGCATTATGCAACATGTCTGACGCAGGATTAACTTTTATTCTAATTATTTTATTTAACTTGAGCCACGAATGACGTCCCTGTTGCAATCAATACTTTCTTATTGGAATTATTCTATTTTGATTTCATTTTACATAATGTAGACACAGCTTTTGTGAAAATTGTTTAATCTTCTACATCATTTTAAAAATGCAGTAAATTAGGGACGATATATCGGCAACCACATCGGTATCGGCTGATATTAGTGTTTTTTTCCGATATATCGGTCCGATGAACAAATTTAGCCGATGATTGTCCAACATTAGCGCCTTCGTCTCCACATTTGATATTGCTGCTATTTCACAGATGTTTTTACTTAAATGGTGCTTTAACGTTAAATATGTTAAAACATATTTAAATATGTTTTGTTATAATGTGGTCTGATTTGGGCTCCTTTGAATAGTTTTCTCACAGTGCGTACTTACACTCACTTTTCGCTGTGAGCAAAAATTGAATATCGACATCGGTAATATCGGTTATCGGTGATATCGAAAATCTTAATATCGGTATCAGCCAGAAATTTTAATATCGTGCATCACTGCACTACACGTTTGGAACAATTCATTCCTTTCGTTCTCATGCTTGCTATAAAATATGTAGCGTTAATATTAAGATGGTGCCTCGTGTGTTTGTTCTCCATCACACGTTTTAAATCCAATACACAGCAGATCGATCGAATTGAACTGAATATCGAACTGAAGCTTTAAAAAATTATACTAAAAATCGCAATATCTGATGGAAAACTGCAAATGGCCATTTTCTTTTTAAATCTTCAAGCACAAGGCCCACCCTTTTTTCCCCACTGTTCAGCTAGTTTGAGTTTTTGCATACAATCTGACAACAGAAGCTACCTGCAGGATTTAAATTTATGCTTGTGTTATGACACCACTACTTTTAACACAAACACTTCAGTGCTCCAGCTGTTTCTGTGACTTGAACTGCTAACAACAATTCCACAGCATAACAGAGTGCACTTTCTCTTTCTTCAGAGTATTCAGCCTTCCTCAGTCCTTCCCTGCCCCTCCCTCACCTTGAAGCTGGAGCTCTTCAGGACTAGATACCCCCCCTCTATCAGGTCCAGGGTCAGTTTCAGGTAGAGGTACGAGCCTCTGCTCAGGCTCTTCAGGTGGCTGATCAGCTTGGCCAGCGCTGTGTTGTCAAGGCGGCCGTTGCTCAGCGACACGTTGCTCTGGATCTCGGCGCTGCTTTGGATACGCTGCATGAGGTAACCCTGAGAAAACGCACACATAGACTCAGTACAGATGTGCAGAAAGACAGAAAAACACAAACAGGCGGTTGTGTATGTTACCTGCAGGTCCCTGTCTATGGCGCTGTTCTCCTCCATCCTGTCCAGGGAGATGCGGTGGAACGGCAGAGAACGAGTGATGTCCTGACGGAAACAAAACACAAAGATATTTTATAATTCTGATAAAGTTTTGTTTCTTAGCGAATCCAATCCCAGTTTGGATTTTGCTCACTGTGGTCTGCCAAAGTCAGACGTCGGTTCAAGCAGGCTGAACAGGCGACCGAGCTTTCCACAGTCACACAGCAGACGTGCAGTTTGTAGTAATAACGGTGATCGATTTAGCTTTATGAATAAAGGGACTCTGAATTGCTAAGATCCATCGGAAGACATAAGCAGCTTCTCATTTCAAGCAGCTAGGCAGCTAGTTGAGTTGCTGTTGTACACTTTTTCACATTGGTAGCGAAATCGTGTCAAAACAAACCTGCGAGGAGAATCTTAGAGTCCTTCTCCAGTCACTGACTAAACTCAGAAACACTCATCTCTATGTATCACATATAAATACTTAGAAGCTGCTTTCATTAAACAAATCGTCCCTTCCTGCCTTTACATGGCTTCGACGTAACTCGACACTGTTGCTTCCTTTATCCTTTACAGTCTGATAAGCCCCCTGCCTCTATCTACACCCCATCCATGTCACTCGCTTTAACTCGAGCACACCAGCTCACTTGCAAGTTGTAACACTGAGTGATTCAGCCATACATGTCAGAACTGATTGTAAAAAAAAGAATAATGAGGCAGAAAGCTTGACCCTGAAAACCGACAGGATCGGCTCCTTAGATTTGTTGAAACCCTGGAAGTCTGAGTCTGTGTTTAGGAGACTGTCATCAATGCACTGCAAGTTCAAGGTGGAAATACTCAGTCATGGTGTTGGCTGATTATTTTGCCCATGATGTGATGAAAAAAAAGCACATATGGACAGGATAACAATGTACAAAAATTGATTTTAAATACTCATTTTAGACATATTCTGAGGAAAAGTTCAGCCTCTGCTGGCTTACATGCTTGTTTGTATTTTCAATATAAAAGCTAATTTTTTTCATCAAATGGTCCAAGGCTGGGGCTGCCTGAAAACTCTCCCAAATCCAATTAGGAGCATGACAGAGGCTCTAAAGTTAGATTAAACTCTGACTGCACCCCAAAGACACACACACACTGGGGAATGATGTAACCTAGTTAGTTCATGATGTGGTCTTTGGCCTTAAGCTTTGATTACACTCCCTTACAGACACGCACGGGGGCGGCTACACAATGAATGGTTAGCTGTGGCTATTTTCCAGACCATAGGAGACCCTCACGTGGTCACGATTGGGAAAGGATACGACTGGCCTTAGAGATAATGTGAAGGCTACTGCTAGTAATCTGGACAATCCATGCACCTTAAGATCAACACAAAGTTCAGCTCAGTCGTGCAGCTTTTTGTGCTTCTTGTCATCTTTGTGTCTGTTTGTGTGTTTACCTGCTGACCGGTCCTGACAGTGGTGATGACCTTCAACCAGGACGGGAATTTCTGGATGTTTCGGGTCAGGAAAGAAGTCAGCGTGTCACCGTAGTCCGGCCGGTGGAACTCCGCCTCATTCAGCCCATCAATTAGTACAATAAGCCCCGCTCCCTCCACATGCAACTTCCTCTCTGGGGGGGAAAAAAAACCAAAACAACAACAATGTTGATCGTTACAGTCCCCGACTTTACAGAACAGAATCTAACAGAGAACGGTAGAATCGGTATGCACCTCTGTGGAGAGCGTCCAGCGGTTCCAGTATCCCTCTCTGAAGGGCGGCGCTCGGGTCCTGGATGCAGGAGCGCAGACTGAGCATGCTCTGCAGGTGCGGCGACCGGTGCAGCAGCTCCCGATAGGCCGCCAGCAGAGGGGCTTCGCTCAGCATCGCCGCCATGTTGTGGACGAACTCCGGCACCAGACAGGTGTGGCAGTTATCAGCCTGACAGAAATGATACGAGACCACCTGCAAGGAGACGGACAGGAAGGAAGTGTGCTCGTTATCGGCGGATTCTCAGTTCATGGGCTTTTTGACATTTCTGCTGGAGAGAAGTTTGGCGGTGAAACAGCGACAGAAATCAGTAACATGTGTATTAATGTATGGAGCTAGAGAAGAACATGACTCTAATGTGTGAAGGGTAAATTTACAGCTACAGCCAGCAGCTGCTTAGCTTAGCTTAGCATTTAGTCTGAAAAATGACCCTGCCTGGAATTAGTCACTGTAGAACTACCTCATATAAACGGGTTTTACATTTTAGTTTTTGTATGTAAACAAACAAAATATAACGTGTTAATTAATATGTATTTGTAGTTATATTTAACGGTTATCTTTGAAGGTAGCCGTTTCGTACTTTCCAGGTACCTTATGCTACTTTACGTTTGATGCAACATGTACTTGTAGCTGGTTAAAGTAGCATAAAGTAGAAATACAAGCAAATTACAAACACCTAATTAATGCAATGATTTAAACAATTTAGTGTTGTTTTGCAGATTTTAAATATTTAATTATGAATAATGACCGAGTAAAATCATGGAAAAACTATCAATTAACAGGTTAACCCTAAAACAATGACTCAATTCTTTTGCAGCTTTTCATAGTATTTTTTCTGTATTTAAATCAGATTTTTTTTAAAACTAATTTTACTGATATGTGCCAATTTTTGTAAAAAAAATTTAAAAAATTAAAAAAAAAAAGTATCTTAGGGATTCAAAAATGGTACGTATTTTTTTAAAGTAAATGTTTACAATAATGAAAAAAAAAAAGATTTTCCCTTTTTAAAAAAAAATAAAAATAAAAAATAAATATTGAGTTACAGATAATAGGCAGTAAAATCCCCAAAAAATGTTTACATGTTGACTCAAAAAAAAAAAAAAAAAAAAAAACATTTTAGCCTATTTGTATATAAGGTCATCAAATATCTGTATTTTTTTTTAAAAATAGGATTATATTCTTTTACCATGTGTGGCCACAAAATGACACGGTTTTTACTGTTTTTAAATAAGACAAATATCATTATTCACATATATTTGCTGTTATTTGCGAAATGCTACAGTATCACATTTTTTAATGTATTTTTTCTTGCACATGTGCTGTCAGTTTTTTCTTTTTTTTCTTTTTTACAGTGCACTAATCCCTCCCAGCACACAGTAGATCTACAGTAGGGATCAGTGAGGATGCTACCTGTCCAGCGAGCCTCCTCAGCCCCTCCTCCTGTCTCCTCCTCATCTCTGGAGTTCCCGGACAGCTTCCTCCTCCTCCTCCTTCATCTCCTCCTCCTCCTCCTCCTCTTCCCAGGGAATCGTGGGAGAAAGAAACCGGCTCCACATCTGGAACACCAGCAAAACATGTGAACACACAAACAATCTCCCTCTTTCTTTCTTCTTCTTCTTCTTCTTCTTCGCAGCTGCAGCAGCTTTCCTTCACTCCTAACAGCATGCACGCTGCTTTGGTGTGTGTCTTTTTGTTCCACTGCATGATTTAAGTGGGTTTCTCTGGCGGTTGGCTCAGCTATGTGTCTGGTTGCTGGTCGTGAGCCTGGCGGGTTTTTATTAGCGTTCTGTACGATGACTCAGCGCTTTCTTTCGGATGAGGAAGCGTGTAAATAAGGTTCTGTTCATGGCTGGAGTGACTTGCTGGGGGTCCATTGGCAAAGCTGCTGCCAAAACTGATGTATGTCCTCCCCCTTCAAGCACACACAAAGCCTTTTTGTCTCCAGACCTGGATTGTACACAATATTCTTACACAATTTTTTTGGCATCTTGGACAGTAACAAATCAATAGGAAACATTCGGTACAGTGAATTAAAACAGAAAACTCCGATCTACAGATGTTTCAGAATATATTCAAACCGATTTTGGTTTTTAGTTGCTTCTGCCCACGATCTACACTCAAAGGCCCGTAATGACAAACTGAAAACATGTGTTTAGAAACTTCCGCAAGTTTATTAAAAGGCGACTAGAACTATTTTTCTGCTTCCACTGACCAGTCAAATTGCAGCTTGCGTTCCCATCTGTCTAGACTCGTGTGACTTATGTAGGCTCAAAGCAAAGACAACAGCTTCTCTGCTGCGACGCTACATTCATCGATGTCATATGATAACTTTTTCTTTACTCTCGCTCTGCTTACGTTTGGGTATGGTCTGACTCCCGGCCGCGCTCGGCCACATGCGGTTGCCGTGACAACTGAGCGCCACCAGACGGGCGATGATGGCCGTTTTGCCGAAGCCCATGTTGCCGACGATCACCACGCCCCGTCCGGTCGCCGGGTTGTCGCTGCGGAGGCACGCGTCCACCTCCTGGAAGAGCCACCCCCTGCCGGTGAACAGCCAATCAGACGAGAGGCCGGGGACCTCGAAGTGGAGGGGCTTCAGGTTGAGGGAGGGGGTGAAACGGACTGCAGGAAGAAGAGAGAGAGGGATACGCTGCTTATTAAGATAACTGCATGTCTGTGGGTTTAACAGCGTATCGGTATGTGTGTTTACCTCTGTGGTCCGGTTGACTACGACTCCCAGAATTCTGTCGGGGCATTCTGAGGGACGTCCTCGAGGGGATGTGTCTCTGCTGCTCATCCAGATAGGCCAGATCTTCAAGGTGGGCCGTACTGGTGGCTAGAGAGAGAGAGAGAATGGGAAAGAAACGTTCACAGACAGTAGGAGGTAGAAGCTTTTCCAGTCTGCTCCAGTCTGAATTCTAAATACAACAAAGATCAAGTTTGGTTTCAGGTTCGGGACAAATGCTGATCATCTAACAAACTGTCGTCTCGTTTTGCTCCCAAGAAGCAACAATGAAGCATTTTCAATTCACAGATTGAATTTTGAATTGACCCAAGGGGATAAATAAAGTTTGAACTGAATTCTTCCTCCAAGCAGTGCTGGCTGAGGCTCATGGGTAATGTAGTATAAAGAATCATAACAAACTCATTGAGAAAATAGGATTTCACTGGCAATGTGTTTACTGGGGAAAAACCAACACAGTCTATTACGTTATAACATTTAGAAGTGTTGGTCGGCGTCTTTGTAACTTTGCAGAAAGCTGTTTCCAGTCTTCATGCTAAGCTAGGCTAAGCGTGTCTTGACGCCTGCTCTATCATTTGGGGAAACACACTTCATCAGACCCCGTCAGAGCATGATGGGGTGGAAGTGGCCGAAACGCACAGGCAGTACTTGGCTGCTGATGCCAGTTTAGTTAGCGGTCAAAATTCTGTTTCCACCATTGGCAGCAACAGGGAAGTGGCAGGCAAGATACGCTCCATCATTCCCATCCGCGTTTACGTCCGCACACACTGAGCACGCTCGCTGCGTGTGACGTCGTCATGTAATCTTCTGCGATTGCGGGACACTTTTGGGTCGTATGAAGTTCACACAGCAGATCACATACAAGTCGCATTTAATTGGAAATGTGAAGGAACTCACAAAAAAAATCGATTTCACAAAAAAAATCTGAATTGAGCATCAAGTCCTGCAGTGTGAACGTAGCCAATCTGTGGGATTGTTCAGTCAGATAATACGCTTTTATCCTGATTTGTGACATAAAATGTCATGTCGGAGTCAGAATCCAAGGTTGTTGGTATATTAAGGCTGTTTTTAATGGGTTCAGTTTGTTTTTCCAAAAAACTTGTCGGATAGCAAGGCTCAGGATTGTTAAGGGTCAGGTTATTGAGTCAGGACTGTATTGTGTTTGTGCGACCTAAAAATGACAAAAATGACAAGTCGTAGTGTTGTAAGATGTTTTGACCAGGAGCAGTGGCTTCCTATTTTTTTCATTGGTTGCTTGGCAACTTCATAGTCAAGTCAAGAAACCACATAAATGTTCCTGAATGGTGCGCAACACTGAATTCAATGGTCCCTTGTATGTGATCTTTGTGCTCAAGTGTCGATGGTAACAAATGAATCCCCAACTGTACGAACACATCATAACGTCTGAATACGACGACAAAAAAACCCAGAATCTGAAAACACTGGCAGCTTGTGTCAAGGCCAACAGCAGTCACTCAAATTTATGGTTAAAAGTAATAAAATATTCCACTGAGGGATCTATTGTTAGTGAAGGGCAGACAGGATCAGCGAGATATTGTCCGAGCAGTGCTGAGTCTTGAGTTCCCGCTACAGCTGCTCTAAAGCTGAGCTGAAAGCCAACAAAGCGCCGATAATGTCAGAGACTTTAAGGTGCCTCCACTCCAGATAAAAAAACAGACAGAAACGTACCATAAGTTTGATCCAATCAATCCAGTTACATTCCTCTGAAACAGCAGAGAATCTGAGCGCTGGCTGTGCTTTGTATCCTGCCTCTATATGTGTGTGAGAAATGTCATACATGTCACTTCCTTCCTTTCCCAAAGGACTCGTAGTTTTTAGCTTTTATGAAACACACCGAGACAGAAGGAGGGAAGGGAGGACGAGGTGTGAACAGGCGTCTTCTCCGTATTTCAGCTTGGCGGTTTTGTGTCGACACATTCGGAACAACAGACACAGTCAGAGCTCATTATCACCTCGTTTTTACATTTCTGCTTGTGTATGGATCAAACAAATGAGAAACGAGTGCTAATAAGGCAGCTTTAGGGGTTTTATGTCAGAGCCTTTTTATTTGCCAGTGTTTAATGCACAAGACTGGCATCAATCTTCCTATTTTACTGCAAGTATACGTCTGAAATGGTCGTCAAGTTAAAGGTGTCTACATGATAGAACATTAATGAATAACTGAGCTCTGTGCTGGTAAAGCTAAACAAGGGGTAAACTACAGATACAGACAGAAATGAGCTTATTATTTACTTTTCTCGTGACAATATATATATATATATATTTTTTTTTTATCAAGGGCATAGATTTGGTTTTAGAAAACAGGTAGTCTCATATGCACCACACTCCGTCTTGTTCATATGACTTTATACCAGTCGCTGTTGTTTTCGTGAAACATGAAATACAGCAAATTATGTCAAAATCGCGCTTCACATAATATTAAAAAAATGAACTTTTGCATTGTTAATCTACAGATCTTACTTAAAGTCATTTTTCAAGTTTTCTTTTCTGTCTTATTCGAGAGTTAAATTTAAGGAGGTCGCAAATAAAGTTTGCAGTGTGTTTTTCAGCCCCGAGTGGTGTCTCCAAGGTTCAGAAAACAACCCTGACAACCTTGTAGAAGCCAATAACGTAACAGCGGCCGATTATGTAATTAATGTGCCATTTTCAAAATGCAATAGGCCGATAATGTAACAAAAGTCCTGAACCAATAACGTAATATCTTTTCAGAAGTTATTATGTTTTCGGTTCAGGACTTTTATTACATTATCGGCCTATTACATTTTAAAAAGTGCCAATTTATTATGTTATCAGCCATTGTTACGTTATCTGCCATTAATACCCTATCATGTTATTGGTCGTCATTACGTTATCGGCCATTACTACGTTATCCGCCGTTGTTGTGTTATCGGCCGTTACTATGTCATCCGCCGTTGTTACGTTATTGGCCGTTATTACATTATCGGTCATTATTACGTTATCATGTTATTGGCCGTTATTACATTATTGGCTGTTATTACGTTATTGGCCGTTATTACGTTATCAGCTTCTACAAACCTTCACTGATCACACAAACAGGCAGAATTCAGATGGAAGTGATGGGAAAAAAAGAACGTAACCACGCTGGGACAATTACTGTTAGGGCTCTTGTTGAAAATAAAAAAAAATTAACCACAGCTGACATGAAATCATCCTCATTCATTTCGCTGTAAGTGTGATAAACTTTAAGCCCTGAGTGGACACACAGTTCTCATGGTTTTCTCGCTATCAGCAGTGAGCTCACTATAACTAAGAAAGAGTGACACATTTCCTTCCTGACAGGAAAGTGTGTGTGTGGGAGCGGACTGCAGGAATGGAAACCACTTGACTTGACTTCTCTACACACACACACGCCGGATCCATTTGCCAACTTACCAGCGACTGAATTGGGGCGGGGCATGAGGTAGAGGGGGATGGAGTGGGTGGAGCCGGGACCTCGGTCCGGGTGCAGTTTATTGAGGCTGTAAGTGGAGGCGGCCATGTGGTCCTCCACCCTGTACAGGAAGCAGTCGTTCGCGCTTCCTGCTGCCGCCATGCAGGAAGACGAGGTGGAGGCCACCACCGGCCGACCTCCCTGCTGCCAGAGGTTGAGGCTGCTGCCATGGTAACAGTCGCTAGGATACTTGGGGCTGTCGTCCCTCTCGGCAGCCGAGTCAGCAGAGTAGCTGGTCAACGTGGCTGGAAGACAAAAGGAAAGGAAACGTGTAAAGCGACGGCAGTTCAGCACTTTAGTGGTCGGCGTTGGAGGAAACGGTGTCTCACCGATGATGCCGCTGTCTCTGCTCTCCAGCGTTGAGGAGGGGGAGGCAACGGAGGCGTGGCTGGGGGAGGTGTGCTTGTTGTTGTTGTTGCCCTCCCCTCCAGCAGGAGGCTGCAGTGTGGAGCAGGGGGAGGTGTTGCTACTGGCCAGACTGGAGGAAGGAGACATCCTCTGGGGGAAAGACAAGAGACGCAGAGAAATTTTATTGCGTATACGTGCATTAAGATATAAAAGATTTACTTGTAAATGATCAGATCACATTTTACTTCCAGTTATTGGAGAAAATCAGGTCATTCCAAAAGAGTTTTCCGTTTTTTTTCTTCTCACCGAAACATTATTTATCATTTAAGCTTTTCAGTTTGAAAGTGTTTCGGAGGTTAAACTCAACCTAGACGAGCGCGAGCCGGTTACCTGTCCGTCATCCTGGCCGTGGTAAGCAGAACCTGGCTCTCCACCCACGACCTTATCCCCCAGCAGGAAGCCCAGCCGGGTCATCAAAGCATCAGCCGCCTCGTCCACGGAGGGGGGCGGTCCCAGCTCCTCATCCTCGCCTGGAGAGTGACGAAGAGGAAATGGTTCTACGCTAGTCTCAAACTGAATTGTGACATAAACACGACCCAGAAACAACCTCGGCACAAACCGTCAGCAAGGGATGAGAGAGCAATTCTGAAACTGAGCTCGCACCAAATCGGAATTTTTTCGTCAAAATATGTTTAGAACATATGAAATCTTCTTTCTCAAATCTTGACCCAAAGATCTTAGATTTGTTTGGCCCCATACACCGCTAATATGGAAGCAGCAGCTGTAAATGAGAGCTACAGACTCGTTGCATTGTGAAAATAAGACGTCATAATAACACAAGATAACAACTGTATGAAATTTTCATATGCAAATATTTTGTCTTTTTTACTTTATAATAGTTCATATGGAAACTATGAGCACATTTAGAGTCCAACTATATTTTAAAATTAAAAAATAAACTATATTTTTACAGTTTTCTATAATAAACATTTTCTTGTCATTTCTGTAATGCTATTTTTTGCCATATATAACATATGTTGGTGTCAGTATTGTCCTTTACGCTCGAAATAATTTATTTTCTGACCACCTGGTGCTACAGAAAACCAAAAAATGTCAACAAACAAGTGACAAAACATCAACTTTTAAAACTATACAGCAAAGTTATGAGCAAAACCGACCTATTCACATGTCTAGCTTCTATAAAGCAACCTTAAAATGCAACATACTCCAACATTCACTCTCTTTTTTATCTCTGTTTTAGTCTCAACCAACTTCTGCAGGAAATCACCCGGATCAGTGGTCGCTAACCTTCACGCTCCATATAATCCGTGCAAAACTTGCGTCCTTCCCATCAGTTTTAAGTTATATGGGTACTACCACAACATGAAAGCAGCGACTTTCACACTGACGCATTAAACTCGGAGACCTTCTGAATCAACTGATTAACACTCAGCAGGGTTTGTGACTCCAAGCAGCTCCTCTCACACACAACTGGTCATGTGACTCATTATGAATATTCAGGATCCCGGCTAAAAATAAATAATTCAACATTTTGCTAAATATGCATATTTGCCTTCCTGCTGCGAGTTAAATGAGGAGGACCCAACAGAATAGTATGAAGCAGCTTAGCTTAGCACCAAGACGATCTTCCAAAGCTAACAACATCCACCTACAGGTACCTCTAAAACTCACAAATCAGCTTGTTACATATATCTATGGGCTGAACTATTCCTTACATGGGATCACTGACATCCTGAAATGGACGAGACTAAACATCAGTGGGAGGTGCTGCAAGGAAGGTTTCTTATCTTTGGATGGAGACAGACCGGCTGTTTATATTAAAGTCTCTCTCTGGTCACTGAACAAACCAATAAAATGCAATCCTGTGTATCAAAATGACGTATTTAGAAGCATTTTGAATGAAAATAATCCCCTTCTGCCTCAAAATGGCTTTGATGTAACTGTACGCTGCCGCCTCCTCTAGAATTTGCAGATCTGTGAAGTCCCGACCTCTCTCCTGCTCGAGCACACCAGCTCACCTGTCAATCTGCTCTACGTTATACAACAAGAAAGCCTGCAAGTCGACAGGGCGTTTGTGCTATAGCAAACCCCAGAACTGTGGCACACTGCCGTTACAAGATGGAAATGATAAAAACATATGAACCTGTCGACAAGGTAAAAGTTCATTTTCACAAGAGGGGAGGCTTCAAGCTAAGCTAAGCAGCTGCTACAGACATGAAAATGTTATCGTCCTCCAAGAAAAGCAAAAAAAAGTGAACTATTCCTTTAATATCAGCCATGCCAGTGTGTTACTGTGCAGAAAATCAAGCAACGAGCATAGCTGCCGTGATGAGGGGGGAAAAAAAAACTCAAGTAAAACACGAACTGACCACCAGATGACCCAGAAAAATCCTCCAACATTTATTTCACTCTCGTTAATGACCACAGAAATTCACTGTAAGATTAAACCGACTACAGTCTGTTGCCCTGGCGACCCGTAGCCCCGCCTCCTCACACCGGTCAGGTAGAGAAATGGCTTTAAAATTGCTTCATAAATCTATCCAATCAAAGGAGATTATGAAAATAGAACAAATCATTAGAGAACTTAATATCAAACGCACACACACACACACACACACACACACACACACACACACACACACACACACACACACACACACACACACACACACACACACAGAAGAATGTGAGCCACAGCATGAAAGCTCATACTCTGTGTGTCTCCCCGACGGTCTGTAATTACAGCTATAAATTGCTGACTGTTGGACAAAATACTGGAGAAGCATCGCAGACGCACACACACTGAAAACACAACCAGCCAAACACAAAGCGTGTGTGTGTGTGTGTGTGTGAAAGCGTGTGTGTGTGTGTGTGTGTGTGTGTGTGCGAGTGTGTGCGTGTGTGGTCAGTCAATGACAGGGTGTGCGAGTCTTTTTTAGAAGAAGAAAAATAAAATGGAAAGATCAGATAGACGGCGCAGCGCAGACTTTTCCATTTCTGTCTCGTTAACTAGTCCAGCTTCTGATTCCTTGTGTCGGCCGCTCGGCCCTTCATCCCTCCATCCTCTCTCATCTCCATCCTTCTTCTTCTTCCCTTCACTCCTTTATTCTTTCCTTCATTTCTTTCTCTTCCATCCTTCTTTCATCTCTGTCTTCCTTCCTTTTCGTCTCCTACCTCCTCTCTTCCTTCTTTCCTATTTCTCTTTCTGTCTTCTTTTCCTTCTTTCGATTACTTATCTCCTTTGGCTTCCTTCTTTCTTTCACTGGTTGCCTTTATTCCTCTCTTCCTTACTTTCCCATCTTTTCTCCTACATCCTTCCTTCCTTCCTTCCCTCGTCTCTCCTTTCTTTCTCTCTTTCCATTTTTTCTCCTCGTCTTCTCTACTATCCTCGTCTATCTATCTCTACTATCCTTCATTCCTTTTTCCTTCATTTTCTTCCTTCCTTCCTTTCCTGTCTTTTCGCCTATATCCTTCCTTCCTTCCTTCCTTCCTTCCTTCCTTTCCTCTTCTCTTCTTTCTTCCTCGTCTTCTCTACTATCCTTCATTCCTTTTTCCCTTCAATTTCTTCCTCTTCCTTCCTTTTTGTATTTCTGTCTTTCTTCCTTCTACCATTTCATTTTTTTCTCTCTTCTTCTTTTTTACGTCCTTCTCTCCATTCTGTCCGTCCTCTTCCTTCCTCCCTTATTTTCTTTCCTTCTGTCTTTCCTCGCTTCATTTCATCTTCTTTCCTCCTTCTGTGTCGATACCTTCATTCTACACTTTCTTTCTCTGTCGTCCCTTCTGTCCTTTTTCTTTCCTCCTTACTTCTTTCCTTTTAATCTCATGTTCCTTGTCTCCTATGTCCTTACATCCTCTCCTTTCTTTGTGTGGGCTCAGTGTCTCCACCCTAAGAGGCGTTATGGGAAACACAAACTGTAACTAACAAACTAGCAACCACAAAAAAACACAACTTCATCCTTGATACTCTACATCACCACCCCAGGTTCTGTACATTGTTTTAGTCTGCAGGCCAGTTTTCATCCCCTTAGACGACGACACCTCTTCCCCGACGACGTCCTTTGACACCTTCAGCATCATCACTCAGCCTTTGAGTTGGTATTGACTGTTGCTATCAAGGCTGCCAATATCAATATTCTTCTAAAAACCAATGTCTGTGGAAGTACGAGGTCTGTTTTAATCAATCAAGCTGACACTTTGTGGTCACAGAGGCCACGCAAGTCATTCTATGAAAATCAACTCAATCTAAAAAGCACATGCATGTTTATAACACAGCTAAATCTCAGTGTCAGCACCAGCGGTCGTGAGGCTCGTCCTGCTCATTGTGGTTCTAAAAGAAATGCAAAACTGTACAATGGTGCAGTGATATTAACACAATCCAACAACTGAGTTCACTCTAAATGGGACCATCATTTACGAAGGAGATTTCAAACTTTATGGATCGGGACCATAAAAATATCGGGAAAGTGTTTACAAAAGTCATAAATCAAGGTAGAACAGGGGTCTTTTTCTCATTGCCTTTTTATATGATTTGCCACGAGAAGAGTCGCCCCCTGCAGGTCATGAGAAAGAATGCAGGTTTAATCCACTTTTGCATTGGCTTCGCTTTTTAGAGGCTACATGGAGACTTCTTACGTGTGGTTGACAACCCAACTGTGTCAAAATATAATGGTCCCAACATGGGTAGAGAACAATAAACTGCCAATTCATGACCATCAGCAAGCCAAGAAAGCCCAAATGTGTAATTTTCTGGCACACTGCGATGCCTCCATCGTATACAGTAATCGTAATTATTGCTAATGTTTATAATTCTGTCTATCTGCCTGTAAACATGAAGTGAATTATTGTAAATTATTAGGCTTCTTGTTAATATTTAAACCTACACCCACAACTGACTGATCACAACTGTTGTAATTAAGAATCATTTGACATTTTCTATTATTATGTATTTACTCGTTCACATCTTCACTGTCAGGTTTACTGATTGCTTTCACAACATGCACAATCCAGAAACATCTATGCAGCACTATTCACCAAAAATAAGGAAAGTTATTTAAAGGGGAACACATTTTCAATCCCATGTCTTCTCCAGCCGGCTTTAATTTAAGTTTTTTATTTTGAAAAAAGAACCCTAAAATCACAAATCACGTGACTCCTGCTGATCCAACTGAACACCCAGGCATCATGTAAATCATTCAGTCGTCAGTTCATTTATTGAGCCCATAAACTTCTGAGTGTCGCATTAAAGATTAATAGAATAAAGTAGCCGACTGGATTTAAATCAGCCGTCAGGTGTTTGGCAGGCAGCCGGCTGGATGAAATCGGCTCGACGGCACCGTTTAGCATCTAAAGTGAGAGTCTTAAATTTTCATGTAGCCATTAACGTGTGATTAAATTTAGTGAATCCCCCCCGCCGTGAACTGCAGTTGTTCTCTTAATGTGCCGATCCAGTGGGTTGCAGGTGAGTATGTTCAGCTTAAAGACAGGTTGGTGGATTTAGAGAATGTAGATGGTTTTTCTGGGTGACATAGCGATACAGCCCAACATAAGAAAAATGAAACTATAAACTAACAATATAACAGATCAGACATTTCTTTTAGGTTCTATCACCAACCTACCAGATCCTTCAAATGAGTTGATCGAGGTTGTACACTTTCATAATCAGTTTGAGCGTAGACAGAAACAGAATGTTGTTGACGACGTTAGCCTGATAGCTAGCTAACTAGCATGACTTAGCCTTTCCTTATTTGTCATTGCAGATTTACATGGTTCAGTGCATTTCGCAATGAATTTATGTTGGATTTGGCTCAACAACAAAAAAAGAAAAGTGACACGGCAAGTACGAAACTGCGCTTTGTTAAAACACCTCCAATGGTTCCATCTCTCATAACCAGACATGATGGCGATGTGGCTGTTAGCTAAAGTCAGCGAGCAAGACTCATGACGGTCCTGGAAACTGCAGCGGGTTTAAACATAGTGTAACTATTTATGTGGCGCAAACAAACTAATTCTATATCTAAGTTGGTGTCAGTTGTGCCACCTAAATCCCAGTTTAATCCACAGTTAACAGTCCTGGTTAGGCATCGACCAAGGTTTATCAGGGCCGATACCAATGTCGAGGACCGGTAATCAAGAAAGGCCGATACCTAATGATGGAGTCACACGGCATCTAATGTTTTAACAGCATGTGATAGAAGACAACCTGCTCTTCTTAACTAGGCTTCTTCATTAATAAGGGTGACTGCAAACGAATATGTAAACTAGAAATAGGAGTGATTAAATCAGGATGCTCTGCTCTGTTTAAGTGAGATCGATTGAGGTGGATCAGCTTGTCTCCTGCTCTTCTTAATCTTTGCTTTCTATCAGTTTTCTTGCCCACTAAGGTCCATATCTTAAAGCATTATTAATCACTGTTTTCCGAACACTGTTTCGAAGTAATGTGTGGCTACCTTCTAACTTAGCCGCTAGCCATTAGCATAGCCTTAGCCACTGTGCGAGTAGCTAATTTCCTGGTTTGTGTTTCTTGTTCTGTTTTCGCAGTTTCTGCTTAAGAGACATTTCTAGGAAGTATCTGAATACCTGAAGTATCGTATGTAATTTAATATAATCGGCGAATAAAAATAACAAAACTGATCATCTGAAAAAATATCGGCCCCAAAAATCGATCAGGCCGATAATGAGTCTATCCCGACAGCTGACGCCAAGAAATAAAATTATAAAGACGTACATGTGCATAATATGGGATCTTTAACCTTTTAAAAGTGCAAATGCTAAGAAGAAGATACCCAAGTTTGTTCAAACTCCCCAGAAACATTTCACAAAATCAGATTTGCTATCAACAGTAAATACGGAAACACACGACCTCCCCAACACTGACGTACAGACAGCTAACGTCAAACCCGGTAGAAACCCTTATACCACAAACTTCGGGACAGAGAGAGTCCATCACTCTCACCTTCCTCCCGTCTTCTTCCTCCTCCGTCCACCTCTTCGGCGGGACGATCCGCCCATTCCCGACACAACTCGGAGCTCTCGTCGCGGAGCCGACAGCAGCAAACGTACAACAGCAAGCGCCGCAGGACGGACGAGGCGTGGCTGACGACGCCCACCGTCACGACACCTCTGCCGCAACCGCAGCCGTCCGTCGGCCTCCACTGGTGGCGGACGGACGAGCGCCTGTGCCGACACCACTTACTCCTGGAGCGGGCGCACGCTTTCAAAATAGCCGCCGTGCAGTCCATGGCTGGCTGGCAGCGAGCTTCTGATTGGCTCAGAGCGTTTCCATGTAGGGGGCAGTGTGAATGGAGTCAATTACAGTCGTACGCTTCATTCTCTCTATTAAGTTTACTTGGTGAAAAAGTTGATGACATCAGTGTACGCTCTTCTCTTTTGGTCCTGAGCTCCTCCTTCTCCAGAGTACACAAAGGAGAAGAGGGAGAAAAAAGATGAAAGAGGTCGAAATGGAGAGATAAGACGAGAGAGAGACGCTCCAAGGAGAGAAGAAAAAAAAACACCAGAGGTTCTCCAACCTCTGAAGCAGAACGAAATGCAACAAGCAAACTTCTCACATGTTCAGTCTTTGTTGCGTCTCAGAGGTGAAACCAGAATCCACACGGACATGAACGCAACTTCTAAACCTGACCAGCAGATCTGGGTTAAATACCTCCAGTGGTTATTGTCCTCTTCAGCCAACAAAAAAAAAAAAGCAATCTTTTTCATTCACAGGTAGAGCCCAAAGCAAAGAGAGAAAACAACATCTGAAGCGCCGCGTGGAAAAAAGTCTCCAAGATGATGTCCAGTTTGGTCAGAAACACAAGTTTCCAAGCGTTCAAAGAGTCTTTCTTTCAACAGCAGAGCCTCCATATCTGGTCTGAAAGACGACCTCCCTCGTCTGACTGCACCGCAAATCAAAACCTCCCCTCCTCCAACCCAAAAAAAAAAAAAAGGAGAGAGAAGAAAAAAAGAAAAAGAAAAACACGCTCACACAGGGGAGAAAGAGAAGGACTGCAAGAGCATGGACTTTAGTCGTCGGTACAGGAGGAGCTGAACCGAGACAGTAATCTGTTACATGTCGAGAAGCACGAGGAAAGTTTCCAAAGACAGTTCAGTCGTGTTTGGTCCGAAGAGAAGAAAAACACGAGCAGGCAGAGAGAAAATGAATGAAGGTCGGCAGAGCAGAGAAATGCTGCAATTAAAGCGAGACTCCTTTTTTTTTTTTTCCAAGAACAGAGGAGCGTCTGACCACAAATCACAGGATTGTAATCCACTTCAGACCAGAAAATGTGAAAAATGTAGACGGAATAAAGAGGAATAAAGGTGGTCGGGTCTGTCGCCGAAGAAATTAGTTTTTAAAAGAAACGGAGAAAGACTGGGTTGAGACATACAGATAGCGCTGGGCTGAGATTTACAGAGCGGTCATGAAAAAATAATAAGTGAGAGAAGTTGCGTAAAAATACTGTAAAAAGGCCGAGAGCTGGTCGGATGGTGTAAGAGACAGAAATGTCCATCGTGTAGAAGGCAGTTTGTGTTCGTAAAACACAGATTCAATCAATTTTTTTTGAGCCATAAGAATAATGAGTAGAAAACGACACAGAGAGGCAACAAATCCACTGTGTTTTAAGTTAAAATTTCATGAATTAGTCGACTATAGTGTTTTACAAACAATGTTCAAAGCACATTAAAAAAAACATTACCAATAAATATTAAGAGAAGATTTGAACAAGTGAAAGTAGGTGTGATTTAAAAGGAGCTGAGATCTTTAAAACATACAGATTCAGACCAAAAGTGACGGAGCTTTGTGTTTCTGTGAAAGGAATCCGATTATGAACAAAGAAACCAAAGAATCAAATCAATACTTACATTTAAAAGAACAATTAAAGTCAGTATGTTGAGGAAATATGTTAATTAAGACGAGTGAATAATCATGTCAAACTTTCTGATTTCTTTTAAAAAGAGTATTAAAGAAAATGCATCTAAAGTAAACTATCAGCTCTGAAGGGCAGCTAGTTCATGAAATGAAAATGAAATGAAAAATACTTTATTCATCCCAGAAGGGAAATTCAATCAATTCATGTTATTATTATTGTTTTTTTAGTGAATATTTTGATGTTTATTGTGTTGTTGTTGTTTTTGTCATTTAAGTTTTTTGTAAATGTATTTCTTTGATTATTCTTCTTTCTGCTGCTTTCATTCAGGAGTTAGGAACGTTTGTTTAATTGTTTTGTGTTAACTCAATGAATGAAATAAAGATTTAAATTAACAAAATTAATGTTGTAATGCCTTCAATTTAGGCCTTTTAATGCTGATCACTTTACCAAAAAAGAAACAAATAAAAAACATACAGTCGTTATGCGATTTAATTGGATTTCTGTTTTGCTGGGTCTCTGTCATATTATTACTAAAATTCAAAGCTGAAATAATTACAACACATTCATTTATAATTTGGTATTTTAAAGCAGAATCTGTCCATTTATCTTTACGGAGCGTTGCATCAAGTTTCTTTTTATGCTTTGGTCCTATTTTCCTCTGCTTCATGCACATAACTACCGACACTGTTGTGTTACTACGACTCATTGTTTAGTTCAGCTTCGTATTTACTTTCATTGACCTCATCGTGTTGTTTTCCACAACAGCAGGCAA
>NW_007578772.1:231394-236981 GCF_000690725.1 Stegastes partitus
AACAACTGTAGCGACGAAGCGACTTTCCTACCATTCGTCTGTGCATACGTAATGTAATTAGACTTGTCAGGTTGCACCTGTTCCCACATCGCAGCTGTAAAGACGAACGTTTGTCCAGTGGCCAGAAACACAAACAACAAAAGTATAGTAAAAATTTGCTCTCGAACAGCTGGATATGCTAGAAGAAGCTGTTTGCTGAAATATCAACTCAATCTACATGTCACTACTGGAGCTTGCTGCCCCCTACTGGCAAAAAATGGAACTACTACTGAGCTATGCTAAGCTAGTTAACCTTTAGCAGGAGTTAGCTGCTGTTTTTTCGCAAGATGACTGGAATTAGCTTCTAATGACATTTACTTTATTCATGCTATATAAAAAATGATAAAGTGTTTAGTTAAGGCTAGCTGTGGCTATAGCAACAGCTAGCTCGCACATGATTAGTGCTCTTGCTATAGCTATGTTAGCCGGTGTTTTAATCGCACAACTAGAGTGCAGTTTCTATGAATCTTTAACACAGCAAAATGACTGTCAGTTGCCAATGTTGTGCAGAAATGAGGAGGACAAGAGGGAGGAAGGTGAAGACAATGAAGGTCTGTGGGAAGGAGGCAGGGAGGATCAGCAAAACACAGAGAAGAAAAAAAAAAAAAGGAGAGAAGAGAAATAAACTGAAATCAGAGCCGGAGAGTGTTTGTGTGTGTTGACATGCTGTTCTGACTTTGAGAAGTCGCCTTGGCTCACAATTGTGTTTCTGTTTTGACAGAAAGCGAGCAGCAGAGAGACAAAGAAAGAGAGAGAGGAGACTCCACATGGTAATGTTTAGGAGAAGTGTGTCAAATCAACCCCGAGGAGGAGGAAGAGGAGGAGCAGCAGGAAGAGAGGAGGAGGTTAGCAGGGGGTTGGGAGGTGTTACGTTTCTCTGTTTTCTCTCTCTCACTAATGCACATGAGGGCGATCGAATGCAGGGTTAGAGGTCAGCTCCCTCCCCGACCACCACCACCTCCACCACCACCACCACCACCCAACTCCACCAGTCTGTCCAGGTTGTTTGTACCAGAAACCATTTCTCTCTTGTTCATGCCTGCATTACTTCAGAAGAGGAGGTTGTTGAAGTCCAACACTGTGCAGGCATAAGTTAAACATTTAGGTAAAGTGGTACCATTAGACTTCCCTGCTGGTGATCCTTGTCTGTACACTCATTAGGGATGCTAATGATTGACGGTTAATTGATTAATAATGTACGAGGTGTGTCAGGACAGTTTCAGGACTGGTGTCACAAAAGATAGATTTCAAATCCAAACTACAAACTCCCCTTCAAAGTAATGCCCCTGGAGTCTTCCCCAGCTTTCTCTGCCACGTCGCCATGCACTCCTGGAAGGATTCCTCCTCAGCTCCATCGTCACAGCCATCTTGATGTCGTCCACGTCTTCAAAATGGGTCCCCTTGATGACCTCCCTTGAGCTTGGGGACGAGGAAACAAATCCCACGGAGTAGGGAGGTTGCTCCAGCACGGAGATGCTCTTCTCAGCCAGGACCTGTCAGATGCTCAGGACGTTGTTGTCATGGTGAAGCAGCCACGACTTGTCCGGCTACAACTCTCGCCTCTTCTGAACAAAGCAAACGGATCTCTTTGTAGACGTGCTGGTTGATCGTCTGAAGGGGGAAACTCGTAGTTTGTAGCTTGAAATATATCTCTTGTGACACCAGTCCTGGAACTTTTCTGACGCACCTCGTAATGATGTAGCCGATTAAATACATATTAATGGATAAGGCAAAAGATGAAGGCATGCGTATCAAACATTATACCTCGTACCTGCTTTGCCACCAGTGCTCAGATAGATAGCAAAGGGCCACCATGACGAAGACACGCTTAACAGTGACTGACAGTGCTTTTATAATCCCAGTAGCGTACGTCATTGACCAGTGTCCACTGACTGAAACAGCTACAACAACACAGGGAGCTACGTACTCTGATTCACCAAACTGATTAATCGATTTTTTGCACTGCAAGAAAATTATTCGACATTTGCATCCATAACACCCACACGAGTCAACTCTCAGGGACTATACATGAATTGAACAGACCTCCATACGTTTATTTTTCTTTCTGATGTCTCCACGGGTTATAAAAAGTCAACATACGTGTCGTAAATCTCGGTCGCGTGGTCCATTAGAGCCATCAGCAGACTGCGTTGTGCTATGCAGCATAACTTCAATCTGTACCGCAACTGTTGGCGCGTTGGGTTTGGAAACATCATCAAATATCTGTGGCTGTTTCTACCTCTGGGGCAAATGTAAGGATTGTAATTTGATTTCTGAGCAGATTTACGGATGTTCATTCATCACTGTGTTCCAACTACCCTGAGTTATAATGTGAAAAAACCTTAAATATCTAAATTACAGAGACCAGAGCCACAGTTCAGAGCTGATTAATAATGCATGTACGTCTCTAGTTACTAGAATCGTGTGCTAAGAGTAACTCTCATGCTCCAAATCTGACCTTAAGGGTACAAACCGAAAAACCCAGTTCATCTGTTTGCACCATGTGAGTGTGGTCTGATCAGATTTAGCCGACAACAACACACCAACAGATTCTGATTCAACCATCATTAACTGCTGCAGGAGAAGGCACAGCCCACTTCAAAACCAGTCGAAAAACCAGATCAAAACTAACAAGCTATGAAAGGACAGTAACAAGATGATTGACAAAACACATTTCCAGGATCTTTGAAGTGGCCCAAACGCAGCCGTGATCCAGGAATTCCAGTCATACACAATATGCAGAGATCTTTTAATGCCATTAAAGTGTATTTTATGATTCTTTATGAAAGTTTCTGTCCCAGTCTACACGTCGCGGCGCTAATCCCGGCATCGAGTTTCTTCCTGCGGACGTGTTTGTTTTGCTAACTCGTAGCTAGAAGGCGCTCGGCTGGATATTGCCATCTGTTTCTCCCTGCGTGATGTGCTGCGCTGTGCCGAGGTAGATTAGATGGATAAGTCAGTCCTACCGGGTCTCTTGGCCAGGCGGAGGTTGAGGAGGGGAGAGGAGGGCAGTGAACGGGTGAATCCCTCCATCATCCTGACTTCGGAGCCCTCTGAGTCTATGCTGCTGCCACCTGTTGGAAAAGAGTCAGAGGTATAAAAATCATAGACTCCATCACCTGTTTGTGTGTGTCTTTAAAGGATGTACAAATATGTGTAACGTGAAGGATTAGAGGCGCTTGGAGGGACTGACCGCTGTTGTTGCTCTTGCGACCTTTGCCTCCCAGCAGCATCTTCAGACTGTTTCGGAACATGATTGCTCCCAGCGACGGGTCACGCTTCTGGCAAAAACGCTCCCTAAACAAAGAGAGAGAAAGTTAACCATTAGGATGTAGTTCCTCTTCCAGCTGACTAGTAGCGTCCACCCTGTCACACTGGGATCCTTCTGCAGTGGGTGTTTCTTAAAGCAGCTTCTCCCTTGTGTTGCCACCACCAGCCTTCATCCTGCCGAAGAGTTTAAGAACTGGTTATGAGCATCTGAAAGGGCCGGACTGACAGAGCGCTGCAGCATCAGCAGCCGCCGTGTGTTTGCTGGTGTCACCGTTGAATTCTACACAAAGCGGCTTTGAGTTTGCACGTGTCTGCCTTTATTTATTATTTATTATTTATCAAGCTCCAGCCTGTGTGAGATTATTGTCCTGTTAGCGTCCTACCTACAAGTCTGCTTGCTGACATGATGATATTAATCATGTGATTGATCTCAGGTGACATCGCCCGACCCTTTGTGGGATGTATTTGTTCAAGGACAAAACAAAAAAGCAGTTGAGGGAGGTATTGATAAACGAGCGCCGCCGTGTTGAGTTGGCAGTTTAGCGGTTAGCTCGCCAGCTTGCTACGGTGGTCCTGCATCACAGAAGAATTTTTCCATGCAGCAGCTTTCTGGACCGACGAGGCCATCGGTCATTATTACAGTCCGACTCACCTTTGACCTAGATGCAGGAAAAGTCAAAATCATCCCCGGTCCCTGTTTGTATGAGCAACGTTTTTAACTTTATGAGCGTGCTGCAGTCAAACAGCTGACTCTGCAGAATATCTAATATGTCCTACAGGGACTATAATTATTACTCACACACACACAAACACACACACACACGATCTCTCTTCCTCCTTCTCTCTTATTTTACTACAGTGTGACTTTCAAGCACACCCAAACTGCTGGCTGGTAATATTGTTGCTAGGCAACCGCCTGCCGTTGCTAAGCGATGCATTATTAAGAATGCGTATTGGACATAACCCCGTGTGAGTGTGTGCGTGCCGTTCGACAGGACTTTACGTGTGGGGTCACTACAACAAGTTGATTTAATTAAGAGAAACAAGGAGCTTCCACGAGCTTCACCGGCCACGGTAACCGGAACGGTACCGAAACCCTGTCATGCAGATTTAATCCCCCCAAAAATGTGGCCGATCAAACCTGATGACCGGGCGGCCGGTCAGACGGTAATCCTCCAGTGAAATGATTTGTCTCATGACTTCTGCTGCTCTGTCTACACACACTACTGCAGCCGATCGTGATTTGAATGTGAGAGAAAACATGCATTTGGTTGTGTGTCGTCGTGTGTGTGTTGGCGTGTGAGTGTGTGTGTGTGTGTGTGTGTGTGTGAGAGAGAGAGCTGATAATGAAATGATCAGAGTCAGAGCAGTGAACAGATGGCAGATTAAAATAGTACGGACATCACTTCCTTGTTTCTCATTCAGACGGGGTGGTGTCACACCCCGCCCTCGGACCACACACACATGCACACACACACACACACACACACACACAGATATATTAACAACAATCCCACAGGCTGTCTAAATAATATATACTTCATGCTTCGTTTACTGTACTAAGAGTAAAATAATCAGTTATATACAGCTTCATGGATGCAAGACTTGGTTAAATTTAAAAACCACAATAAAATCCATACGTCATGGAATTTGAATACAACATAATCTCTAAATGACAGGATTCCTTTTTCATCCTATCTGACGACACATTAGCTGACGATTGTTAGCAGAACGCTAGTCGGAGCACAAGCATTTTCATTAAAGACTGACGTTATATGTCCACAGTAATAAAGCAGGCCACTTCTCTTACTCCTGCTCCTCTTATTATAAAGTTAAAGCTACCGAATGAAGTCGACTCCTGACTTCTAATTTCTACATAGAGACGGACCGAACAGAGATTTCTGAAGGTCCGTTTGCCAGACGGCGTTTCAAATAAACCTCAAACAGATTTTGATCTAAAATGTGGCTTAAAAAATGGCTTTCTAAAATCCGTCTTAATTAAAGAGTGACGGAGGACGCCAAATCCATCTGACTTTGAGATATATATAAATACACACAAGGATGAACCAGACTCATGGAGGTCCACAGCTCTCTCCCTGATATATATTTTCCATGTTGTCACAAAAGGAAGCAGTTTGTTTGAGGTGAGCCTTAAAATACATCCACAGGTGCAACTCAAATGTTGTCAGTTAACCAATCAGAAGCTTCCAAAGTCGTGACATCATCATCTGGGGTTTCACAAATAGTTTGAAGGCATCTTAGTGGATGTAAACTTCTG
>NW_007578772.1:237371-242181 GCF_000690725.1 Stegastes partitus
TCACACCTACGGACAATTTAGAATCACCAATTAACCTCAACATGTTTTTGGACTGTGTGGGAGGAAGCCGGAGAACCTGGAGAGAACCCACGAGAACATGGAGACTCCACGTAGAAAGATCCCGGGTGTCCTCACCGGGACACAAACCGGCGACGGTGCTAACCACTGCCCCACCTTGCAGCCCAAACGTAAGATACAAGATAAAATAATCGAAATGAACAGCTACCATTGGTTAAAAAAAAAACTACAAAAGTATGTTTTAAAAAGAGAGTCAAGGGTCAACCACAATCCCACAGCGAGTCAGCAGATCGTTGTTCTCGTCACATGATGCCCATCAGCGTCTACGTATGTTTAGGGCGGCTGTGGCTCAGGTGGTAGAGCCCGTTGTCCTCCAATCGCAAGGTTCAAACCCCGGCCCCTCCACAGTCGAAGTGTCCTTGGGCAAAACATTGAACCTGAAGTTGCTCCCAATGGCAGGCAGCACCTTGTATGGCAGCTCTGTCGCCATTGGTGTATGAATGTGTGTGTGAATGAGAAACACATTGTAAAGCACTTTGGATAAACATAAGTGCAGACTATATTAAATACATGAGCACTGCGACCACACCCATCTTCGGATTTGGCCTTTATCTTGATCTCAGTTGCCAAAGATCCCTCCACAGACAAACATACAAGCACCTGCCAAAGTCCTCTTTGTGGTAGTTCCCACCACAGCGAGGTTCTCCAGGTTGGCATTTAGCGATGATGACACACACACAAGGTGAAAGCAACTCCTGCTCTGTTATTGTGGCCGATAATCATTGTTATTTTAGTGTTTGGTGCTTCGGTTTGCTTTCGGGTTATAGTTAGGATAAGTGTTAGGTTAGTGGTGGTTGTGGTGAAGCTCGGGGTAATTGTCTACGGTTGTTATTATTAATGTCAGTCAATTTATTACCCTGCAAAATAACTAAACAAGTTGTGTGAGAGAGCTTACATGTGTGGAAGAGACACGAGAGGATTGTCCGATTTCTACTCTGACATAATATTTCACTTTTCTATCAAAGAGCAGCAACTTCGCCTTTGCCTCTCATTAAGCTAATGGCTTGGCGTCGCCCATCAGAGCAGAAAATTAATAATACACACAAATCACACCGCTGGAGGGAAAAAACTCGGCACACTGAGAGCTCTGTGAACATCCAAAGAGCCTGGAAAGAGATCTGAACGCTCCACATCCACTTCATCGGGGTTCTAAGTGTCATTGAAGACGCAGCAGGTGTTCACGTTGTAAGCAGCTTAAGTCTGCGCTGACCTCTGGCCCCCCCTGTTGACCGTCGGTGAGCACAGCAGCAGGACCAGGCTCGCTGTCTGCCAGCTCCCCTGAGGGGGAAATGGTGCTTTGGCAGCCGAATAATTGAATAATATTGTAATTTAATTCAGCTTTATTCAACTGCTGGTGTGTGTAATGTTGACAACACTGCATAGCAATTACACACAAGTCCGGTCTGTCGTTGGTTTATTCATGATCGGGACATTTTGCATTGATTCATGTGCATTTATTCTATTTAGCTTAATTAAAATATCAAATTAGCTATAATATGTCTGCAAACAGGGAGTAAATGTCTTTGACTGCTGAATACAATTGACCAAATAAAATCTACATCTCTGTTTTATCCTTTTATGGTTGACTAAATGATTTCTTTCAATCAGGCAAAGTAATTTTTACAACTAATTGTTCCAAATTCTCAAATGTGGGGATGTTTCTACCCAATGTAAAATGCTTTTTTCTTTGTAAAATCTGCTTTAATTTGAAAATGTTGGGGTTTTTGGCTGTTGCTCGACCAAAACACAACAAATGAAGACGTCAATTTGTGCTGTCTTCGCTGTCGTTGTCGAGCAAATGATTAAAATAATGGTTAACCTAACTGATAATGTAATAATCATTAGTTGCAGACCTATTAAGAGGTTAACCAATTACAGGCCGAGCCAATTATCAGCTCCAATATTCAGATTCTTTCTGATTATCATTATTATTATGTTAAGAAATCACCAGTAATATGATAAATTTAAAAATGTGCTACTTTGAAAAGCCACTTCTGTCCACCTGTAGTCGCCATTCTGTGGTCTCGAGTCATGTCCCGCCCACAGAGCTATCCGATTGGCTAAAGGTCAGGAGTTATAGCCAATCAACGCTTCAGGTTAAGCGTCAACTATCCACAGAGGATCTACATGTGGTTTATAAAGACTCCACAGACCTCAACACCGACCACATTTGGGAGCTTTTAACCAACAAAATCACATCTTATTGAAAGGTACAGTCGGTCCGTACAGTCTGTAGATGTGCTGTTTTCGCTCCATCTTTGGTTCAACAGTTCTATCACAGGGTTCCTGCTGTGACTGCACAGAACATAAAGCAGCTCGTTCTTGTGCAGCAGTTTGAGTCAAAGGACAGCAGGAGTCACAAAAAGAGAGTTAATGACAGCGAACACGGCGTCAACAAACGCAGCTGGTGCATCAAGTCGTCTCAATATCGGCGACCAGATGCGTAAAACTCTGCAGATTCGCAATTAAATCTCAAAGACGGGAACACACATTGTTGTTTAAATTATAAAGCTGTCACCACCATTTTTATTTTATTTGTTGGCCAATGTCTTCCTTCTCCTGCTACCTCAGATATCTTCCTATAAGACACAGTTCACCTTTACTGTCACTAAAACTCATGAAGTCGACACAAAACACATTCTCCAAGTTCAAACCTCTGGCAGAACACTGACGCTGGCTAAGCAGCAGAATAGAAACGAGTTCTTCAAGCCTGATAAATTCAAAATAAACGACTCCAAACTGCTCAGTATCCTCTGTTTATGACACGAGAGATGCCGTTAGCAGGTCTGAACATGCTCTCGTCGTGAGCCGTGTGAAATGAGAAGCTCCAGAGGTTGGCCAATAAATCCTTAAACAAACACGATTTGGGTTTGAAGTTTTACAGTCTGACTTTAAAAAACCAGCTGGATCCTGCTAAACTTTATGGATTCACTCCTGTGGGATACAATCAACCTGAGCTATTTTAAAGTCGATGCTGCGACGCTATAAATAACTAAAAAGTAAAACGTACTTTGAATTTATTTGGGTTTCTTTCAAACGAAAGCATCAACCGACTGCCGAAGAGACAGCAGAGTAGAGACGTGTGGAAAACCTGCCGAGACTCAGTGTTAAGAGAGAAACCGGATCCAAACATCCATCCATCCATCATCTATACACCACTTAATCCTCATTAGGGTCGTGGGGGGCTGGAGTCTATCCCAGCTGACACCTGGACAGGTCACCAGTCTGTCACAGGGCCACACTTAGAGACAGACAACCAAGCACACTCACATTCACACCTACGGACAATTTAGAATCACCAATTAACCTCAACATGTTTCTGGACTGTGTGGGAGGAAGCCGGAGAACCCGGAGAGAACCCACGCTGCACGGGGAGAACATGGAGACTCCACGCAGAAAGATCCCGGGTGTCCTAGCAAACAGCAAACAAGCAGCCACAGATGAAAAATAAAGCGATATAATACCAGTAAAAAGAAGAAGAAGAAGCCAAATAATTTCTCTATATGGCTCAAAGACAAATGAATGAGTTTTCTCCAACAGCAGCGTCTCACGTTAGACATGTTCAGGTCCAGTCAGATACCAACACACAGACCTGCATTAGTCAGAATAATTATAATAATAAACTTTAATTTATAGAGCAGTTTTCAAAACAAATGTTACAAAGTGCTTTTCAATAAAAATAAATTAAAATAAATACAAATTAAATTAAAATAAAAAATAAACTAAAATAAATTGAAATTAAATTGAAAAAATAAAATAAAATAAAATAAAATAAAATAAAATAAAATAAAATAAAAATACAAGTGTCAGTATAACCCAATTAAAAGCAGTCCAGCTCGGTCTCAGTTTCTCACAAAACGTCATAAACAAAAGCACAGGTTTACTGATTGTGTGCACCGATTGTGACAGGTTGGAAAAGCCACTTTATTTGCTTCTCATTTACGCAGAAGGGCTGCAAACAAACACTAAACTTGTTTTCGGCGGAGAATAAACCGCCAGCGGACCATGAGGAGACGTTCACCGAGTTCTATGAAAACTTAATTGTGTGTAATGAAGTCAGGTTAATAATTATTGCATAAACAAAAGGTTCCTTTCACCTTTATTTTACAATAACTCTTCATGCAATATGTTGTTTTGCGCAACCAGAAGCTGCAAAAATCACATTTTTTCTTTTAAAAAATAGCTAAAAATGGGACAAAAACAGCTTTTTTTTTTATTAGCATGAAAGTGTGAAATGAGTTTGTCATGTAACGATGGAACGATAACGACCGCCCCACTTCTTATTAATGGGAGTCTTTAATATCTGGCGCTCTGGACACTCTTCGAACCGCCGACCAATACTAAGGACTTCCATTAAACACAAAGCGAGACGGTCGTTATCTTTCCATCTTTCCTGACCGCTGGCCCTGTCCTCCAACAGCAGCATATTCTGTATTTCTACACCAGCACCAGCGTTCCAAAGTTTTAATCTAAAATCTAGAAAACATTTCAATTAACAGCAGAAAAGTCCCTGTACTGTTATCAGAGTTCTTCTGAGGGCACTTTACATCTGTCCTCCTGAGTGTAGGCGGTGGTTTGTTTGGCAAAGGAACGCACACATTGCCTGCTAGTATCACAGCTTTCTGAACAATAGAGCGAGTGTCTGAAATTAATTAGAAGAAATTCTTTGCCCTTCCAGCTGGTGGTGCATCGGCGCTCTTCCAGGAAATGGTGTCTGCCTGCCCCCGAATTA
>NW_007578772.1:242914-265767 GCF_000690725.1 Stegastes partitus
GAAAAACAAGCTCGCTAAAATAAGGTGCTGTAGAAAAGTAAGAAGGACTCCTGGCTTTGACACTGAAGCTCATTTTGTCTCATACTTTTCTTGTCTAGCTTTGAAACACGACCCACTTCTATCACAGCTTTGTGCCGCCGCTTTGTAACAAAACCTCTTTTTTCCTCAGCTGCAGTTTCCACGGCGTCTGCACTACTTTATTTGCACCATTATGCTCATATTGCACTGATTCTGCCTCTGGTTTTTTTGTGCTGCTTTATATTACGTCCATGAACAGGCCAGACACAGAAACACACAGCGAACGTACAGGTGCATGATGGATGAGGCGGCCGCACCGTAGATCATCATTACAATGTGCAGCATGTGGCAGCGAGATGCATGTCCCCCCACCAGCCTTCTCCTTTTTCTGTTTATTTTGCTCCCCCTCTCTTTCTATTGTTCACTCGGTTTTCCTCTTGGGGGGTGAAACAGTCTCCTGTGTGTGAATTAGGCGCTTTGAAAACTCCGCCGCCAGGTGCAGAGCGAGCAGGAGAGAGGTGACTCCACAAGGACGAACCTGATCACGCCGAGGTGGAAACAACACTAATTTAGCATCACAAACATTCCCTCCTCTGACTTCAAACATGAGCAAATAAAAAAAACCTGCATCTATCAGCTTAATCCGTCCGACAAAAGCATCCGAGTTGCAGCAGCTACGTGCTTCCTCACATGTGACGTGGTTAGCTCGGCTGCCTCGCTCCTAATGTGTGTCAGTGTGCTAATCCTCGACGACAAGCGAGGAGGAAATGATGGGATTGAGTCTTGAAAACCTGAAGGCTACAAACACAGCCGCCCACTCGTGCACGCATGGCTGAGCAGCGGCATTAACGTGACGGCACATGTGTCTGGGAAAAAAAAAAAAAAAAAGAAGAGAGATGCTGCCTTTTTATGTAAATGCGCAGAAGACAAATTAGACAATGTCTGGGGAAATAGAGCAAGGCTCCTTTGTGTCTGGCTGAGAGCTGGAGATGACATATTAGCCTGTGCTAGCCACGCAAAACAATACAGTAGCGCTAAATGTTATGCAGGGTCATACATTATGTCACACTGACAACATAAAGATTCTAATTGGACTCATTCACAGATGAGTTTAAAGCTGCTGCTGTTAGTTTTTCGCCACTAGGGGGCAGCACAATGAACATTAAGCAGATCAATGTTGATATTTACGAGCTCTGTTGTAGTTTCTAATAAAAATCTTTGGCTCTGTAGCTGCGGAACGCTTCCCCGTTTTACCAGCTAAGCATTTAGTGTGGTGGGTTTTCTTACTCTGAAAACATCTGGCTGCTAAAAAAACAATCAAAGTGCTCAGAGAGAACTTAAAACGGTTTAGCCTCGTAAAAACGAACGCAACAACATTAAAGCTGCTATAAATCGGGCGGCATTGAGGGGAAACGGCAGAGTTTGGTGACAGCTCTCGTCGGGTTAGTGACGCCTTTAACATTACACATGTTCCGTTGTTAATGTGAAAATAGCAACGGTGCCGCTTTAGGCGAGTGTAATATAACACCACCAACCTAAATATAGAGGCTTCACTTTATCACATTCAACTTTATATAGAATATTAGACAATGCATTGAAGTTAAAACGACACACAGCTGTCCAGTAAACATTCAGTAGTGTCCAATTAAGTGTGAATCACTGCAGGTTGGGTGCTGTTTGATAAAAGAAAAAAGGGCTGTATCACCCTCACAAATTGTTTTATATTAATGTTAACCAGCTCAGATGGAAGCTGGGACATGATGCTTCAGCCCTCTAAACCTTAAAACCTGGGTTTGAAAGCCATGCTATCCTAAAAAAAAATCAAAATGACACCATTTACGAGCACCAAAAACTATAAGAGCAGAAGGAATCTTAGGATTTCCGACAGTCCTTGAACTACTCATCAGTTACAGGCTTTCAGTCTGAAAATTAAACCAAAATTAAGCTTAAAAATGTGATAATTCGTCCAATTTTTATTAAAAATGCCCTCCAAAAAACCCAGTTTGCTCCAGATCCTTTACAAAATTACAGATTCTGCTTTTCTTGGCACATCGGTGACTCAACACTGGCTGAACTGCAGGCTGCGTTTACACTGAGTAGAAAACAGACAAGTATGGAATCAAGTTGTCGTAGTAAAACATCTGTAGTATTGGTAGAGGTACCATTTCTTTCAGGATTGGTTCCACCTCCATCCATCCATCCATCCATCATCTATACAACGCTTAATCCTCAGTAGGATCGTGGGGGGCTGGAGTCTATCCCAGCTGACTCAGGGTGAAGGCAGGTTCACCTGGACAGGTCACCAGTCTATCACAGGGCTACACTTAGAGACAGACAACCAAGCACACTCACATTCACACCTACGGACAATTTAGAATCACCAATTAACCTCAACATGTTTTTGGACCTTGTGTGAGGAAGCCGGAGAACCCGAAGAGAACCCATGCTGCACGGGGAGAACATGGAGACTCCATGCAGAAAGATCCCGGGTGTCCTCACCGGGTCGGGAACCAGCGACCTATACAGTACAATAAATAATAATTAAAAATCCACTTCTGTGTTTTTTTTTTCATTTTTTATGTCTTCCAACATCATAACTGTCATCCTGTATGTAAGACATGTTTGAGTTCTTTACACTTGTAGTCATGGTTGTGCTGTTTCCATGGAGATACAGAACTTTATATTGCTGTGAAAGAAAAAGTAAAAATATGACGGGGCGGGAAAAAAAACCACCCATAACCGACTCATTTACTGAAAACAAATTGTGTTGAAGTGCTGATTGTAAGGAGGAGATCTCTGCCCAGACACTGCTGTCGCCCTCTGAACTGTACACGACCACAAAACCTACTAATACAAGAGGAGATGAGGGGAAATGAAGACATGACTCAGCGACATCAGTGTGCAGCCGGTAAGTGTGACTCAGCGCTGACGTGGTGAGAAGTTCATTCATGTGAGCGCTTCGTCTGAGAGGGGCGAGCGTGTTGATTGCATGTCTCTCTCTCTCTCTCTCTCCTTCACACACACACACACACACACACACACACACGCGCGCACACACACACACACACACACACACACACACCATCTGTTGTCAGTTACAGCTCCATCTGACCTCCTCTAACTTTCTCTGTACTGGAACACACAAACAAAATGTAATCGCAGCAAAAACGAAGAAGGGAAAATCATGTGTGTCGCTTAGCTTGATGCTACCTGTTGATGCTAAACCGCAGCATCTTCAAATTTTATTCCGATCTCCTCGTGAAACTAAGTGCTCCACGTTGTGAACAGAACACAGCCGCGATGTTGGAGTTTCTAACAACTTTAAGCTCATCGTGTCACAATAATGGAAAGAAAAGAAAAGCGCCCACTTTGTTTTACACACACACAGCACAGATGGACGACCCAATTACCGCCTAATACTGTTCTTAATATCACCATCTGACGCACACAATGGCCACCACAAGCAAGCTAATCCACGATCTTAATATGGTGAGTTATACGACCTAAAACACAGCATTTGGTTAGAAACATACAGGGTGATCAGCCCAGTGACCAAATTATTCTGCTCAGTCACCATGTCTATTATAAGTAAGAGTACCACTCAGCCACCAAGCTACTAAAATGATTCATAGTCGTGGCAAAAACTGTATTTATACTAACTTTTTTGCAATTTTACAGGCTTCTTCTGGCTGGAAATAACCTAAAAAAGTGACAAAAGATGGTAAGACATCATGTTAATTCTATATCTAATACATTTTTACTATCAATGCCATTCCCAAATGTACCCTAATCAGCTTACAACCAAATATTAATATCAAAGGTTGGTTGGATTCTTTTTTTTTACCAGTTCCTTCATGATTTATCTCATTGACTTCAGTAATCGTTATTGTAGCAACAGCATTAAGTGGACATATGGATGTAATCCTTAAATACATGGTTTGTTGTTTAAACATTATTAGATACCTTATATTGTGGATTAGATTAATCCATGTATCATCAGCATATTGTTTCTAATCTTTTCAGGTCATGTCTCGAACAAATCATCAACAACATGTATGAATTTAGAAACATGTGTTTCCTAAATTCAAGTGTAGATTCACATATTTCATGATCGTACTGTCACTTGTAAATCTAAATTACTCAGCAAACGAATGACGTCTTTGTGGTTATTGCGACACAGCAGAAACAGAGTTATTGCACTCCTGACATATGAAGAATCTCCAGCATTTTTGTGGGAGTTTTTCAGCTGAAGCAATTCTGATTCTGGACAGTTTAAAGATTTTTAGAGCGTCCGTTAGTGTTTGGAAGTTCTGACAGCTGTGATGCCAATGTTTCCCATGAGAGCAACCTTCTGGCTTCCCAAGTCGGAATACTATCTTGAAACTTGTGCAGCACAGCTACGACTGATGACACATTCATCAGTCGTAGCTTCTTTTCTGATGCTAATTGCTCGTAATTTGTTCATTGTGCTGTTCGGAGCTCATATTGTCTGATATCGGATCTAAATGGCTTCTGAATTCTGCTGATTCGTCATCGTCATTAGCCTCAGATACGTCTTCATTTGCAGAGCGGTTGTCATCAAAGCCCTCCAGTATCAAAGAAAATGCTGTTCTGCGCTAAATTCGACACTCAGGTGCTGCATCATCATGTTACTGGGACAGTAAACGGACACAACTTCTGTATCAATGTGTGTGGCACCAAGACATCAAACTGGAAAGAAACTCCATATTTTTAATATAGAGTATATTGACAGAATGCTGAATAAATATACAGTGCATCATCGAATATAGTCAAGGGAAACATCTAGGGATGCACGATATATCAGCAACCACATCCGTATCGGTCGATATTAGTGTTTTTTTTCCGATATATCGGTATCGGTCCGATGAACAAATGTAGCCGATGATTGTCCCACATTAGCGCCTTCGTCTCTACATTTGATATTGCTGCTATTTCACACGACAGTCCCAACATTGGGACGAATACCCACCCCCCACCACCGCACGGCAACCCCACATATTCGGGATATTCGCCAATAATTGGGACCGAATATCCGGAGAACAGGAATTGCTATTCGGACCAGCCCTACTAATTTGGCAAGGGCTTCTTTTGAATAGTTTTCTCACAATACTTCTACTCATTTTTTGGTGTGAAAAAAAATTGAACATCGACATCAGTAATATCGGTTATCGGCGATATCAGAAATCTTAATATTGGATATCGATATCGGCCAGACATTTTAATATCGTGCATCACTGGAACTACCTCAACAACCATCGGATGAACTGGAATGATTCTTTCAGTACCATAATTGGATAAAACACAACAAGCTTTAGCCGTACTTTGTGTTCATAAACGTTTTGCACACTACAACCTGAACAATATGCGTGCTAATCATCAGCATATTAGGATTATAATAAAGAGGATGTAAGCGTTTAGCTCGCAGCCTCACCGGCTGAAGATTCTTCCTGTCACAGCCGTCGCAGCTTTAACCGGCCGCGCTAACTTCAGCAGGCACATTGTTTGAGGATGCAAATGAAGGGCGACTGCAGCTCAGGGTTCAAACAGCATGCAAATATTATTCAAACAGCGCTGCCTGTTTTACCTGTTCCCAGATAAACTCTATTTATCCGCATGTGTTTTCTCCACCAGCTTCATGTGGATCCTGATCCGAGGCACGCTGGGAGATGTTGTTTACCCCGGCTCCCCTTTTGGGTCAAGCTGAGTTGTTGCGCAGACTAATCGCCCCCCTTCTCTCTTCCTCAACACTTCAGAGGGATTTCCCTTTTCAACCAACCACCCAAAGAGTGGCGGCATGCTGTAAGCGGAGGAAATCACCAGCGACATTCACACAAACACACCTTCAAACACACTAAACCCAGAGCACACACACACACACACAGGGGTTTGTTTGACGAGGCCCGGTTGTGTGTCTGTAGGTGTGTTTGTTATTAGCGGTAGCTGAGTGCAGATGGCCTCGTCGTCTTCAGCTGAATCCACACTCACACTGTATGAGACTCTTATCGCTCTTCCCCAGAGAAGCCAATCCTGACTTCCTGCAATCGCTCTGGACTCCCTCCGCTTGAACACATACAGGAAGGCAGTGTGTGTTGTGTTGTGTTGTTGTGTGTGTGGCCTCACAACAAGTTCCTGAAGATAAACAAACAAAGGCCTAACTGATATGCTCACCTCTTACCCTTTCCGCATGCAGCAAACTTTTTTTTTTCTCCCCCCACTGTTTGTAGTCATTTAACACAGGGCAGATTCACATTGATGATTCAATCAAACAGCTCCAAAGGGGGAAACGGTTCAGAATAAGAAGACTTCAACACCCAGAAGCATCTAATGCGTGGACACATAAGGAAAAAAAATACAAATAATTGCCCTAATCTACCTTAATTTAGAACTACTGAGCCAGAACTGTCTGGCTCTGGAGGCCCGGCTAGCTTTTATCTAAGGGGGTCAAAAAACAACAAAGTGAAAGAGGTTTAGTTTGGATTTTACAGTACAAAAAAAAATGTATTTTTTATCATTATTTTGCTCAACTTTACCATTAAGATACAGTATTCCTGATTCAGTGATATGCTAAATGCTGTAGTACAGTCGTGACTCGATAATCCGACACTAAATGTAAAACCTTCAGAGAGCAAGGCTGTCGGATTGTCAAGACGGAGGTCCAGATACAAGGAGGGCTTGATGCTGGAAGGCTCATTTGTTGTTCATATTTATTGTTTATAGTTGTTATAATAACTAGTAGGGCTGGTCCCAATAGCACTTTCTGCTCTCTGGATATTCAGGCCCAATTAACCCATAAGAACCCAGACCCATTTTTCTTTAAGGGAAAATTATGCGGGATATAAAACAGACTAGATGGACTACTTAGAACACTACTTATGCACATGGAGCGAGAAGCAAAGCATGGCGGCGACCGAGGAGGACGGTGAATGCAGTGCGTCGACCGACACAGTCGGGCTGGACCATCCAAATATTTGCCCACCGCCCAGCGCTACCATCCCACTGCTGCTGCCGCCACTACCCAATGGTGGGAACAGAACTGTGACCACTATCCCAAATTGCAGCCAAGTACTGCCTGTGTGTCCGCCCACTTCCACCCCGTCGGTTCGAATATTCACCCGCCGCTATACACCACCAACACCACCACCACCAACACCACCAACACCAACATCACCACCCCCCAACTCTACTCTGCTTTTGTGGATACTATACATTGTTATGCTCAGGATTTGTAAGCCCACTTTTTTATTTGCACCAATAAAGTTGTGCAGTTTTTAAGTATTTTGCCAATTATACCGTCAGTTATATCGTCATATCGCAAATTTTCTCATTTAAATCGCAATTTTGGCCGTATCACCATGCCCTACCTCGTAGCAACTGAGATGCTGCAGGACGGATTAAACTAAAAATACTGGCACACCCAGCTCCATGGTAGATGCATTATCCGCTGCAATAAGGAAAGCTCAAAAGATCATCAAGGACACCAGTCAAGTGGTCCACACTCACTTTATGGAAAATGATACTGGGGCATTAAATCACACGCTGCCCATTTCCGAGACAGTTTCTTCCCACAGGAGGCCGGAATGATGGAGTGTGCTCACACACACAGGCTCTGCACACTAACCCTCTACATTACTGTCTACAAAGCATCACACAAATATCACATATCTTTAGCATTCTGGGCTCAAGATGGGAATGAATCGTTGGTTTGGTAGAAATGCATTCATTTGATGCGACGGGTGAAGAAACAACTGTCAGAATTTATACTGTGAAGAGTATTTAAAAATGAGAATAAAATCACGATGGCGTCGCATTGTTGTGGCACTTCTGTTTGGTATTTGTTTTAATTAGCACTAGCGATGCTGTGATCTAATTAAACTAATGACTTACATGGTGGGGGGGCATTTAATCAGAGCGCTGTTAAAGCCAGACTACGGAGTACAGGGTTAGGCAGATTAACATGGGATTACACCCATCTGCACTGCCACTGTCTAGGAAAAGAAGCCAGAGAGAGACTGGGAGGAGAAAAAAAAAGACAAAGACAACTAGATAGATAGATAGATAGATAGATAGATAGATAGATAGATAGATAGATAGATAGATAGATAGATAGATAGATAGATGTCTTGGAGATATATTTGGGATGCACCTAATGATTATTTTTATGGTGTATTTAATGGTTTTCTCAAATGATTGACCAGTTGTTTGGTCTATAAAATGGCAGAAAATGGTAAAAAAAAATCTCAATCTGTGTTTCCCAAAGCCAAAGATGACGTCTTCAAGTGTCGTATTTTGTCCACAACCCAAAGATATTCAGTAATCTGTCATACAAGAGGAACAAAACCAGAAAAGATTCACATTTCAGAAGCTGCAGTCGGAATATTTAGATTTTTCTTTCTTTCAAAATGACTCAAACTGATAAATTGTTGCCACCAATGAGCTCTGCATCACTGGGACAATGAACTCTACCAAAAAACTGCTCAGGAGCGGCTCGAGGAACACGACAAAGAGCTTGAGGCTGATCAAGAGAGTGGGGGGAACCACACAATATCTGGTTTTAATGTTGCGGTGCGTATGTGCTGATATAAAGATAACTAGCTAGCTATTTAGCTAGCAGATTGATTGTCCTTGACACATAGACAACTAGTTTATCTATTTATTAGCTAGCTAGCTTCATGAGGTGACTACAGGAGCTTAGGAACTGAGTGCGCCACAACGACGACAAATAGTAGCTGGTGTAACAATGGAGGGTTAGTTGTGTTAGCCTGTTTGGTGAATTTTACATCGTTGATGGCGATGTGCAACAAATTGCTCAGGAGCGGCTCGAGGAACACGACAAAGAGCTCAAGGCTGATCGAGAGATTCGGCGGCACGTGAGGGGAACCACACAAAATCTGGTTTTAATGTTGTGGTGTTTAAGTACTGATATAAAGATAACTAGCTAGCTATTTAGCTAGCAAGACTGATTATCTTAGACACATAGATAACTAGTTTATCATTAGCTAGTTAGGTTCATGAGGTGACGACAGGAACTTAGGAACTGAGCGCGCCACAACGACGACAAATAGTAGATGGATGGAGGGTTTGGTGAATTTTACGTTGTTGATGGTGATGTTTGGGAGCTATTTGACAAGGACGTCAAGATAAATTTTACCTAACAGCAACCCGACCTGCGCGGCAGTTTTCAGGGCCGCTACGTTGGAGTAGGTGCTTTTATCTCATCCCCAAAATACCCCTAAAAGATGTTCCACAGGGGGGTTACTGCAGTCAGAACATGCACAAAAGCTTCATCTCGCACTAAAAAACAAAGTTCCAGCAGCGGGAAAAAACGGCTTATAGTCACACAGATAGATGCAACCAGTGCACACAACACACACCAACGCTCAAAGCCAGCAGAAAGATATAGATTAGTATGTACATAGCGACAGAGATAATCCAGTCATTTCCACACAAAGGATTTCTGTTTCCTGCCAAAACAACTGTAAACCACCAGCTGGCTCTTAACTGACGTCCGGAGCGGAGCCAAGCAAGGAAATCTGAAAATGTAAAAACATGGGGATGGAGAAGGGCGGGAAAAGTAAAAAAAATCATACGGCTGAGGGGTTATCTTGTCCAGTCTGCAACCACGCTGCCTTTCCTTCACTGTATTTTTCTACTTTTTTCCCAGTGGAACCACAATGTCCTGGTGGGAAATGGTCAAAATAATGTAAAATCATCCAGGCAGAATGGGAACGCGCTGGTGTGGCATTCAGTGATGATTTTAAAGTGATTATTTTAATTCTTATGGCACAATAGTTCAGTATAAGTTATTATAAGATGACACTAATTACCATATAATGAAGAAAAAAACAACAACAAGCACAAATAATATCAATAATAATAATAACAATGATAGGTTTAAAGTCTGGATCATGATGATGGATGATGGGAATATTATTATTATATATATATGTTATTGATTTCTTTGTTATTTTGGCTGGGCTGGCTGGAGATGTGTGGCTCCACACACACACACACACACACACACACACACACACACACACACACACACATAAAAAATACAAAATACACAAACCACCTTACTACAATATCCCCCTCCCTCGCTAACAAACACGCGCAGAAACACACAAACACGCGAGATGCGGTAAATTTTACCTCGAGCGTCGTTTTTTTTCCCCTCAATTCACCGGCGACACGAGCGGCGTCAGACCGGCAGATAATAGGTCGGTCACGGTCGGGTTAAAATCCAGCCCTTCGGTGTGTCCTCCTCCGTAAATCCCCGGTACGAGCCGGACTCCGTGCGTGAGGCGGTTTCCCCACTCTTCCCGATCCCACCGCCGCCCTCCCCTTCCTCTCTCGTGCATCACCGGCTATCAGTCCCTCCGCGGATGTCGCCTCCGTTATCCCTCCGGTGAGCTCGAGCTGGCGCGTGACGAGCTCCGGCGGCACGAGACTCCTCCGGTCGACGACTGCGGTCAAAGCAGCCGTCAGTCGCATCTCCGCGGTCCAACCGGCCGCCTCCACCCCCCCTACACCCTACCTCCTCCTCCTCCTCCTCCTCAATTTACGTCGCGCACGTATTCTGAGATTTACGGTAAAGCGGAGCCGCCGCCGTTCACGGTTCTTCACTTTTATTCCGCCGTTTCTTCCGCCTTCTTATCGCTCGTCTCACCGGAGGAATGGCGGCGGCGTGTGAGCTGGAGCCTCCCGGAACACACACCGGGGGGGGTTTTATTTATTTATTTATTTATTTTACAACCTCCGACCCGCACACATTTGTATACTTTATCAGATTGCGCCGTGATTTGGCCAAGGTAACGCGAGGATACACACGTGATTACGTTTGTTTTTCAAAATAAAGCGAATGTCTAAATAAAATATATTTCGAAATAAGATGATCACGTGTCTCGTATACATTAAAAAAATAAATAAATAAAAATAAAAAAATCACACTAACAGCTAGGGGAAATTATTTCATTCTTGATTCGGGATTTTTGGAAGAATATAAAAAAAAATCTTGACAACGACATTTGATACATTTAAAATTGATATTTAAATAAAATAATAATAAGCATCTCTACTGTATCACTGTAAATAAGTATCATATTTAAAACCCCACATTAGTACCTCGAAATACTTTCCTTTCAAGTGTGTAAAATAAATAAATACATTTTATAAATCCCTATTTCTTTCCCAATTCCAAAGTAAAAGCCCTATGTTTCAAATAGCTACATATCAAAATATTCGAGGGGCTACAAATATATAAATACTCCATAATTTCTGAGAAACAATAGTAGATTTTAGTTAAGTATAACTCTAATTACATCCAGATTAAAAAATAAATAATTATTTAGTCATCAATTTAGAGAACTTCCAAAATAAAACTCCCACATGTGTGCATTCAATTAGCTACATTTAAAAAGATATGAAAAACAAAAGCAGTAATGACAGTAATAAATGTCAATAGCTGATACATTTGAGTTCAGGACAACTCAGACTACATTCAAACTCACTGTGCAGTTGTACAATTCTAATTTAATAGACGTTTCAAAGTAAAAGTCTCCCATTTGTAGCTTCAAATAGCTACATTTCAAAAATATCTGACATGCTGTAAAAACATTTCTTAAGATTTCTTGTAATGGATGATTCACTGTATGACAAAGAAGAACTATTCCGACTACATGTGTGGAAAAAATTATGGAATTTTACAGCGTCAGTGTTTAGATATCGCAAGATGTCGTCAACCTGTAAGTGAAAAGAGGAAGATGATGCTTGGCCTTTAAATTTGCATCTATAATATATAAAGGCAACACTTCTGAATCCTGACTGTGAACAGTCACAGTGTCAGACTGCACCCCCTCCTGGGTAAACTTTGAAATGGCACTATTTCTTTTCACATTCCGTAGAGCAAACAGATTACAGGTTGTGTGACTTTATGCTCAAACACAAATTTAATTTGGTGATGCTGTGTTATCACTTCTGCTGTTTTATTCACAGCTTGACCAACCAGCTCATTAGTGTGCACTGAACACACTCATGTTCCCGTCTCTCCCTGAAGGAACTGTCACCTGGTGCCTGAGTTTTGTGTTTTATTTTTATTTAAAACCTCTCCATTCGGTGATAGAAAGGACATTTGGCATCATAAAAACCAATCCATGAATATTTTTCAAGGCTGTGTAAATGCACCCTGCTTTTGTGCAGTGAAGTTCGTGGCTCGTTGTGCCATTTTGCACGACTTTGAGATTGAGTCGCGCTTGAGCCTGTGGAGGAGGCAGCTTGGCCGGCTGTGTGGGCGCATCGCTGCTGCTCCTTCAGTGCCCAACAATACTCCTCCAGCTCTATTTTTAAGGAGACACTTTGTAATAAAACTCATTCACACCAGTTGACCTTTAGCTTCTCCAAAACACGACTAAACTCTTTGGAAAGTAAAGCAAAGTGTTGGTTTGCTAAAACTTGTTTCGTGGGGAATAGTTTTCATCAGTCTGTGCTCTGCGATTTTTGAAAAACTGTTATATTTAAAAGATATCTTTTGGCCTTTTTTGGCTTTATTAGACAGGACAGACAGAGAGAGACAGGAAAGTGGGGGGAGAAGAACCTGCAGCAAAGGGTCATGACCCAGTTGAGCTATTGTCATGCCCTGAAAAACTATTTTATTAGTATCCATCCATCATCTATACACCGCTTAATCCTTACTGGGGTTGCTGGAGTCTATCCCAGCTGACTCAGGGTGAAGGCAGGTTCACCTGGACAGGTCACCAGTCTATCACAGGGCTACACTTAGAGACAGACAACCAAGCACACTCACATTCACACCTACGGACAATTTAGAATCACCAATTAACCTCAACATGTTTTTGGACTGTGGGAGGAAGCCGGAGAACCCGGAGAGAACCCACGCTGCATGGGGAGAACATGGAGACTCCACGCAGGAACACCTTCTTCCTGCGAGGTAACGATGCTAACCACCTCAGTACAACACAACTGATGATCTCAAATGCATTAAGAAAGCTGGGAAGTCAATCTGGTGAAGATATTTCCAACAATGAAAAACCACCATTAAGTCAAACAATGGTTGCTTCAAGAATTTAATGTTTCTATTTTGTTTACATCTTGTTTAACCACATAATTCCATCATTCAGTAGCTTTGATGTCTTCAAGGCTTTTTCAGGTTAATTCAATTCAATTTAAATCAGTTTTGTTTTATTTATGAAATACCAATTAATAGCATCTCAGGTCACCTCCCATACAACATCATATTATAGAGAGAAATCCAACAAATTCGATTAATTCTCTTTAAGCAGGCGATATAATTACAGCATCCCTGAAACTCCGTATTGCTTCATGTCTAAGCTATGAGATTTAAACAAACAAACAAACAAACAAACAAACAAACAAAACCTGAGGAGAACAGAGTTAAATATATGTCTTTAAAAATAATCCACATTTACTGTAAGGCGGTGTGAGTGAATAGAAATGACAGATTATCTGAGTCTGTTTCCACTGATTTTAAAGGACCAATAGTTAGACTCTCCAGTGTCAGCTGGACTCCTGCTAAATGTAGGTATTAAATAGATTTTGCCCAAAATTCGACTACTTTTTGTTTTCCTTTGTGTATCCTACAAACTGTCATGACTAATGTAATTCTTCAGTGAATGAGTTGCAGAAGGTAACCAACCAGCCCAAGAAAGAAGTTAAATGTCTGACTATCAGGCGGGTGTCAGTGGATGATGCTGTAGGTGCGGGACAGGTTTAGGGCCTGCCATGTTTTAGCCGTCACGACGGGGTAAATGCGCGCTCGTTCGAAGCTGTTGAAGTCAGTGGACACGCTGACGGAGTAGGCGCCCATGTTGTCGATGAGAAGCCATTCCCCCACATGCAGCTCAGGCATCCAGTAGTTCTCAGTGACTTTGTCGATGCTGTCGCAGGTCGGACCCCAGATAACGGACGGGTACGTGGGCTCGCTGCTGTCGACAGCCTGCAGAGACGACAAATATAAAAACATCCACATCAAACTGATTGTCATGTTTCCCAATGATCTATACATTCAAATCCCATTCTGGGCATGAAGGGTTTTTTAATCTCATGGGCCAAATAATGGAAAACTAAGATGTGTCAGTAAATTAAATTGATCTGATCAGTTACTTTACTGCAGGGATCTCCAACAGACTTGTGTAGAACTTGACAACAAGCTGTTGGAGATCCATTCATGTGAGTCAGGTGTGTTGCAGTACAGAAACATCTAAAACCTGCAGAACAGTAGCTCAGGAGGACCAGAGTTGGAGATCCCTGGTTTACTGTTTGCAAGCAGCAGTCTGTGATTCATTATTTCATATTCCAATATCGAGCAATTCCTCTTAAGATTAACTACCAAAGCCAACATTAAGCCCCAATGCAAGAAGTAAATATATTATCCATCCATCTATTATCTATGCACCGCTTAATCCTCACTAGGGTCATGGGGGGCTGGAGTCTATAACAGCTGACTCGTGTCCAGACATGTTTTTGGACTGTGGGAGGAAGCTGGAGAACCCAGAGAGAACCCACGCTGCACGGGGAGAACATGGAGACTCCACACAGAAAGATCCTGGGTGTCCTCACCGGGACGCGAACCGGCGCCCTACTTGCTGTGAGGCAATGGTGCTAACCACTGCTCCACCTTGCAGCCCTTAAATATATACTTTTGTAATACATTGTTTTGTCACAGATCTGCAGTTAAAGTTTGCTGTTCTATTGTGTGCCATCGACAACAAAGCATGTTAGTTGCCACCAGAAGCATAAATTATCTCTATATTTGCCAAAACCACAGTCTTTCTTGCTGAAACACATGAAATTTAGATCGCTGGAATTCGATGTAATAAACAACTGATAACTGTCCATAATGACATTCTAATGCGGTGACGGAGCTGATGCTCACCCTGTGAAGGTACGGCTCCAGCTTGCTGTGAGCAGGATCGAAGGTGATGCAGCTCATCGAGCCGTAGACTCCATCATTGATGTAGTACATCATGGCTTTGTCTGGGCTGTTTCTCTCAGCATCTGGAAAACAGACACGCAAAATAAGTACAATTAGATCAGTCGAATATGTAAAGTCAAAACGATAGAAAAATTTGTGTCTATAGTCCTCCATCACATGAAAAAAACTAGTTAAGGTGTCTGTAGTCTATGTGACGACTGGATCAACAGCTCTCATGTCTTCGCATTTACTGTTTTGTTCGTCCACTTCATCGGCCACAACTCTCTTGGCCACGACGTTCACCGCCAGCGTGAAGGCCGATTCCACGTAGTATCGGCCTGGCTCTGCGATGACCTCCACCCCGCTGCCAGGAGGGAAGTATTTATCCAGCGCTGCATTAATGACTTCGGAAAACTAGAAGGGCAAAACACGCAACAGGTTAACTGCATATTTGAATAATATGTGTTGCACTTCTAATAAATGTTTTAGATTTTTTTGTGCACAGTGACCAGTATCTCTGCTCCTATAAAACAGTTCTATATTGTCCACATGGCTACATTTTCCTAAATATTTCTACGATGACAGTCATTGGTGTAGATTTCAGACCGGGACACTGGGGGTGCATCCAGATGTTCATAGATCGACTAAAATAAATACATAAACAAAAAACAAACTAATAATTAAGCTTATCGACGTGAAAAGGTGAATTATTCAAATATCAAGAGGCGACTCCTCCAAAGCAAGAGACACAAAATAGAACCGAAAAGTAAATGATGCCAGTAAACTACGTGTTGGAATCATCAGAGAACATTTAAAAAGTTGATCTCCAGGAAAATAAATGCTTGAAATCAGTGCAAAATGCCTGAAAGCCTGACTCTATTAAATTCCTTTATAGTATAAGTTGCCACCTGGTAACCGAATTTGATGTTTTTTGGTTGTTGTTTTTGCATAAACGGCAAAAAGACAAATCAAAGAAAGACATTTTTAACCCTGAATTGATGCAGAAAGCGTACATATTGTGGCAAAAGACTTCAATAGAACGCAGAAAATGGCGTGTTAGATGTGCAGAATATTCCAGACGAGGACGTCTAAGGCTCCGTATGATGAAAACCCATTTTTATTGTGTAGATAAGAAGACATTTCCACTGCTCCGCTAGTCTCCCCACGACTAGATAAGATTTACTGCATGTACTACCTAAAGAAGCAATAAAAGTCTGGCTCAAACTTGTTGACTTATGGTCCTATTTCCATATTAAATGATTGCTCGGAGTGAAAATGAACATCTGTTGCTGTGAGGTCAGCTGAGGCCTTTCTTGAGGACATCTTAAACCCTACAAAGGCTAAAGTCAATAAAATGGTGTGAATAAGTCACAGATCATGATAAAGAAATCATGTTTTGACAAGTGAGTGAATGCAAGGACAGGTATATACTATGTAGAACAGACAGTGCTAATAAGGAACAAACTTAAATGTCATTTTCCAGGTATACAGCGCGGTGTTTGCAGTGTTTAACCACGTAGCCTCCAGGCTAGTTCAATCAGCTTCACACCTGAGGCTCTAGACACACTTGAGAAATTTTACAGCAGAATAAGTCCAATCAGCATCATCACCGGATCGGAGTGAACGTCAAAGAACTGCAGCAACAAATGTGCATTTTCACTCTTGCTTAATCAAAACTGTAAATCAGAGAACGACAGCATCATACAAAGAGTCGCTGATGCTGCTGTTGTAAAGGTTCCCCGCTGTAATTCAGGAACAGAAATGAAGCACAATAAAAACCCATTTGAGGTTTTTTTTTTTTAAGTAAACGTGCCACATTTGGTATCACTTAAGAAAAAAGTCCCTGTTAGTTAGTTTAGTTAAAGTCTAAATGCCCACAGGGGAAAACCAATAAATGACTAAATAAATATTTGTTGTCCTCGAAGGCGCTGTAGAACCAATTTTAGTCTTTGTACAATATTTGTTTTGAAAGTAGACCTCTTCAAATTTTTCTTGGAAGTCGCCGATCCCAGAGAATCCACCGCCGATGTCCAGGAGTCTCATCTGGAATCCCAGCAAACTCTGTAAGAGGAAGAAGCGTTTTTCAGGATAGTCGTACTACTTTTCAGCCACATTAGCCTTTAAATCAAGTATAAAAATAATTTTAAAAAGTTAGAAATTCGAAAAACCGGCCGCTTACTGCCTAACAGACACGAATCTCACTTTTTAACTCACTGAAATGTCCACATACAGGAGCCTAATCATAGATGACAAGGCAAATGTCTAGAATTAAACAACATATCTTTGCGATGAGTAATTCAAACAGGAGTAACGTAGGAGCAGCAACTACGAGTACATCTGACGTAAACTCGAGATTATTTTTACTCGCTGCCAAGCAACTAGCTTTGCTGGAAAGGTCAAGTTGTGCAGTTGTATTTGGTATGCACTAAAGCTTGCTGCAATAAATATTTAATCCAAGACGATGGGGTTGTAAATTTTGATGCGCCTCGCGTCTGTTGGGCTCTCACGGTTTTAGATCTTCTATAGGAAAAAAAAATGGTAGACTGTACAGAACATCAGCTTTGACTACATCGTGTTCTGTTTCCATCTCGATCACTTACGGCCACGTCGAAGACATATCGGGCGTCTGCTATGGCCTGCTTGTAGGCCAAGCTCCCGGTGCACCCGCTGCCCACGTGGAAGCTGACCCCGATGACCTCCAGGCCCAGCTCTCCAGCCTGTTCCAGCAGCTTCCCGACGGAGGACATCCTGGCGCCGAACTTGGAGCTGAGTCTCACCAGCGATTTGGAGTCGTCCACTGCGATGCGTAGAACCAACCTGGACAGCAAACACGCTGTTAATCAAATGCTCTTGTAAGAAGTCAAGCAGAAAGTTGTTCACTCACTTGGCTTGGGGGTGGCACAGAGAGATTTTCAGCAGCTCGCCCTCGCTATCAAAAGTCATCACGTCTACTCTGTGATTGCAGGCGTATCTGATGTGGGACATCGGTTTGGTGGTGTGCGCGTAAATGATCTTGTCGGGCGTCACTCCGAGAGACAGGGCCAGCTGGATCTCAGCCTGTGTTGGAGCAGAGTGAAAATGAAACAACTTGGAAAATAAAAAGAGGAAGAAACACTTTAAATTCCTGCATCAGTACCTTGCTGGCACAGTCAAACCCAGTTCCCAGAGCCATCAGCATCCTGACAACCGTCGGAGTGTTGTTGCACTTCATGGCATAGAAAGGCTTGACTCGAGGCAAGTTGGTGAGCCACCTGAGGTGCCTCTTCAACATGCTGTCAAGACTCAGCACGTAGAACGGCTCCTCATTGTCCTGAATGAAGAAGGTAGAATCACACGAGTTTTATCTCGACAATGTCACATTTTCAAGCAGTAACAGTTTAACATGAGCAGGTTAACACTCACCACGGCGCTTAGCTCTTTAATCTTGCCGTCTATGACATCATTGATGGTTTTTCCATCCTCTAAAATTTCAACGTTATTACTGTCGAGGGATAAAATGCGCGAAACTGATCCGTTTGTCGTCACCGAAGCTGCGAGGGATGGGAAAAAAAAGTCTGTCAGTTTAACCGTGTACAGATGAATATGTTTATTTGTCTAAGTTATGCCATTCAAATAGGGCAGCTGACACCAACAGAGGCCGGTGATGTTGTGGGAGTGAAGCTGGACTCTCTGACGGAGGTGTCGGAGAGGAGGATGCCGTCCAAGCTGCGTGTCATGTTGGACAATGTGTCGAACCCACTCCGTGATGTGCTGGTCAGCTACAGGAGTAGTTTCAGTACAAGCCTTATTGCACCAAGATGCCCCCCAGAGCGCCACAGATTCCTGCCTGTGGCCATCAGACTGTACAACTCTTCACTCTGAGCGTCAGACTCTGAGTGAAAAAAACCCTGGACTTTGGCCTGTTGAGTATTGTGCAATTACCATTCTATGTGCAATAACACAAATAGTAGTACTATTACTATTACACTGTATATACACTTAGAACAGCAGGAATGTGTTATATTTTTATTCTTTATTTTATTTCAGTATTTTTGATTTTATTATATATCTTTACTTCTTTAAGACTTTTGATTGGGAGCATCTCCAACTAAAAGCGATTTCCCCTCAAGGATCAATAAAGTATTTCTGTTTCTGAAATAGTACAAATAGCCACATTCATTAGTACATCATGTTAAATATCACGCTTTTTTTTCTTCTTACCATTTCTTCTGTTTTCCTCCATATAGTTCAACCCCGGGAATCTCAGATGCTTCTAAATGTGTCAAAGTGTTATCAGGATTCCCAGCCGGCCGAGCTGTAGGTCAGTCGGGTGGTAGGCGCTCACACAAGTTCAACAGATCCGCTGCATAACTTGCAGATTTTGTTAGTTCAGACGAGGCCTTTCCCCGCCTACTGTTATAAAACCAACAATAAACGTATTTACTTTTAAAGAAGCACTCGTTCAATTTCCCAACCATATATCTGCGCCTGTCACATGCTGTACTACAAACAGCTTCGAAGCCTCCAGCAAAACAACTCACCATTCAGGTTGTCACAGTCCATCCAAGTGATAGAGTTTCAGATAACATCTTTTAAAGCTGGAAACAGCAGAGCTTTTTCTCTGCTGGTTAAACAGAGTACATGCATTTGGTTTATTTGACATTTTGCTGTGACAAATAAAGTGTCAAACACAACACAACACATACAAAAAATATATATAATTATTATAATAAGTGTTGTATTTCAGGTAGCCACTGCTTTTTTTCTGAAAGACAACTTTGCACACTATTGGAAATATCCTGATGAGCCACAACATCAAAACAGCTCTGATCCTTCAAAGCATTGACAAAGGACCTACACGGATCCTGTGGGTCCTGTGGGTTATGGGGTTGGGCCTCTATAGATCGGACTTGTTCCAGTGTGTGGCACGACTGCTCAGCTGGGTTTAAACTTGGGGAATCTGAAGGCCAGATCAACGGCCTTGGCTCTTGGTCAAGTTCCTCGAGCAGTTCATGAGCAGTTTTTGCAATGTGGCAGAATGCATTGTCCTGCTGGGGGGGATTTTTAAAATTTTGCCATGGGCGGGTGTGATTGAGACGATGTTTAGGAAGGAGGTACATGAGAAAGTAGCATCTACATAGATGACAGAACTCATGGTTGTCCTGAAGAACCTGATGTTGAATCTAATCTAATCTTGTGACTGATCAGCGTATGATGCGTTTATGTGCTGCCTGTTTCATTATTCAGACAAATTCCAAGCCCAACATGACACTGGATGTAGGGGTAATGAACTGTGTCTTTGTGCCACTGTTCAATGTGGGGAATCCATGAACACCTCATATTTGAAACCTATTTTTTTTTAGTTTTGTCTTTATAACTCGGTGGCATTTATGGACAAGAAGAAAAATCTTAAAACTACACCTTCTTCAGATAAAATGATGGTTAGATGCACTTCAATGCTGCTGTTAAACATAAAAGAATTTCCAGAGGGATTGAGTGCCATCCATCAGTATGTAATCGTGTTTATACAGTAGGTATAAACAGCACAGCTGAAACAGCACAAACCAGATAATGAAAATACCAAGTCAAACTGTCACAGAGAATTCTAGCCACCATTTATGTGTCCAGCAAGTGACAGCCTCTATTGGTACTGTCATGTGTGTGGTTTGTCATCCAGTATGAGGTGATCCTAGATGCTTCAGGTAGAAGATAACTAGACCTGAAGACGCTTCACCTCGACTTCCTCAAACCTCTCGGATGAGAGCTGAGACATTTTCAAAAACAATAAAAAGAAGCCCAGGTACCTTCTATTAAAACACATAGGATTAACTAGTGCTTCCGTTAGCTAACATTTAATTTGTGACTGACTTGTTACAAGAGTTTCAGTGTTAGTTGACATAGCTGAGCTATTGTTGAGTTTAGCTTTACATTATTTGCAAGGCAAACAGGATATGTATACAGTCAGGCTTATTTGAAGAGTACAGTCTTTATTGGCTATTTACATTATTATAATTAATGACATCTAAATGACGCCATTAATAGTGATGTCATTAATTATTTATTTCTTAAAAGAGATGAACTAGAACCCTTGTTCAGGCTGTAATCAGGATCTTTATGTGCTGGACTCATGTCTATAATTCTACTTCACTGACGATCAACTGCTCTGATCTGACGACGACAAACATTCTGATTCGTATTCTGAGTTCAGTATCGGGCTGGTAAATGTGACTGTGTTCTACTTATAGTACCACCAACCTGGGCAACTGAAAAGTAGGTCTAGTCTTTGATCATAAATGGTCCCAAACCTAACCCTACCCCACAAACTTGGAACCCACGCTTCCCGATGTGACTATAATGCCAATATAAAGTTATCTAATCAAGTCAGGAGTTTGTTACAGAACAATGACCCAAGATTTGCCACTAACGATCCAGTCGTATCTCTGCTGACATCGCATGAGGCATCCTTCTACGAACTCTGTTACAGCTTCAAGTTCGTTGTCAACCCATTGTTTGGTTTCTCCCCATTAAACTTGATCCTCCTGGAAGCCTGTTTGCTTGCACAGTCGTCCCGCAGGCTGCATTATAAATGCAAACCTGTAGCCAGAAGCCGTGAACGTGAACCTGTTAAACCTAAAACACACGCCATTGTGGCAAAAGATGCTCTGTATTCTGGATTTTAAATTTACGGTGGCATCTACATCATCAGCTGTACATAATTCTAGCATCGACCAACATAGACCAACCGAATCCCATCATATCCCTTGATGGTTCTGATAACATCTGTAAGTATACAATTAGGGATTCCAGGGTTAATCTCAAATGACAGTACATGTCAGTCCGTCTGCAGTGAAAGTCTGGAAGGCAAACTGGCAACAAAAAAACCTGAAGACTGTGTGAATGCGTTATTGATTGGCTTATCAATATCACTGTATCGCTGTGTGCAAATTTCCTTACATATAGGTTTCTTATTAAAGATTCAAGATTCAGTTTAGCTGACAAAATTACACACCTAATTCCTACTAACAAAAAAGACAAAGACTAAATAACTCAGGAAGCTCACATTCAGTCTCAGTTTCAGCCTTTTTCTTTCGGCTACAAGTGCTCAATGGTTTTCGAAGCAAGTAAAGAAAAAGCATATCTAACCGATAATTATCCCCATATTGCTCGCTTCTACTGAAAATGAATTGTAGCTTTTATTTTACTAGTGCCATGCAGTTCCTTTAAAAAGCATTAACCCTGGAGGTCTGGGCTCTCTAGAATATTCTCCTTGATGTCTTTAAACCATTTGTGTAGCTTTGGCTGCATGCTTCATGTGATTGCTACGCTAGAAAACCAATTTTTCTGCAGTTCTCTTGCATCAGGTCGTCCTCCAGGATTTCCCCACACTTTGCTGCATTCATTTCACCCTCTACCTCTATCTACCTTTACAAACCTTCTGGGGCCTGCTGCAGAGAAGCATCCCTATATCATGATGTTGCCACCGCCATGCCTCACAGTGGGCATGGTGTGGTTTGTGTTAAGTGTTTGGTGTAACAACCAGAAAGCTGAATTTTTGGTCTGATCAGACTGAGTGTGAGAGAGAGGGAGGGCTCTGGCTCAGCAGGCCGGCTTATATAACCAGGACACTGGCCGGGTGTACCTGATTAGCTGATGGAAAGCTCCACCCAGCTCCCAAGAAAGAAGCACAGGAACAAAGTTCTGGGGCCAGAATGATATGTTTTAAAGTCTGTCATTGAACAACATCAGTGGGAATCTTTCCCATCTTTGCCGTCGATGAAAGTTATGTTCAAATGGATGCTACAAAGTTATACCAACAAACTTCTGCGTGCACTGAACAGAGCAGTTGTTGACTTTTGCTCAGCTAATACATGCACCGCGTCACAGTCGC
>NW_007578772.1:266277-267647 GCF_000690725.1 Stegastes partitus
TTGATGACATGAATATCAAAACAGATATCCACAGTGAACACAGTTGACACGGAGGATGTAAGAAGAAAAATCATACTTCTTTATTGAACTCCCTGTATTTTGTACTTTCCAGTGAGTCTTACCTCACCACACATTAAAGGGGACGACACTGAAATAGATACAGATGGTTTGTACCTGACACTAGGGGTGCTGCAGTGAGGCAGTGACACTGTGTAAACACACTATGACATTAAGTGGTGCAGACTATAAAAAAAAAAAAAACAAAAAAAACAAACATACAACTTGTACACGTAGATGTTTGGCAGCACCTGATGACGATGCTCAAGAGATTTAAATAAGACCTCGATTTTTAACTCTGCTTTGGTTGAAAACGTGTCCACCGACAGTCGGACGTGATATATTATTCTGTTGAAAAAAGAACTCCACGCGTTTCACAGTTTGTTGAAGCTCGTTGAGTTTGCCGGAGCTGCATCTGGAAGCAATTCAAACGCACGTCTTCCTATAATTTTCTCTGATGTGTCTATGAGGGTGAAGGAGGGAGGAAGGTGAGTGAGCGTTTGTGTTCGTGTGGTGTGGATGGATAGCTGCATTGGGGAAATACAGTATATACACATGTACATTTAAGAAAATAGCTTCTTGCATCAGTCTGTTTCAGTTTCAACCTCGCACAGGCTTTGTTATGTACACTATATTACACGTAATGACTCTGGATCCTACACATGACTCAGGACATGTGTGACGTAAGAAGAATCCTCCTCATCAGTCCGTCATGTAGGTCTACAGCCTGCATATTATCAGCTTTTTACACATCTTAAAAAGATAACCAAAGATGTGAGCAGGTTTTTTTTTTGCATTTAATGTACACAACCGTGAAATCAGTCCTCACGGCAGCAGCTGCACACGTCACCAGAGTTTATGGGTTCGGGACATTCTGCTGATGTAGTCCAGGGACGCTGCTGGATGCTTCAGGGGGAGTTTAAGGGAGGAGAAGGGGGCGCCGGGCTCGGGCTGGGAGACGGGACAGATTTGGGCGACGGATGACAACTCCCTGTGTCTGCTTCGTCCTCCTCTCTGGCTCCTCTTCCTTTTCCTCCCCCTTTCCCTCCACCCGACCCGTGGCCCTCCAGCCCCTCAGAGTTCTCCAGCATCTCCTGGATGAGAGGAGGCATCGAGCCGGGTATCTCCATTTTCAGGGTGATGACTCGCTCCGCTCCTGTGAGAAAGAGGCGCAGAAGGAAAGGTCAGGACAGCAGCACCGTATCACAAGTGTGTCTCTAATTCAAGCACAGTGAGCGCTGTGATGTGTGCACATCGGTCTCACCCTTCACACTGATGCTCCTGAGGTCAGTGATCTTCATCAGTATCTTGGG
>NW_007578773.1:0-28417 GCF_000690725.1 Stegastes partitus
GTCCATCGCCGCTTGCGGCTTTAATATTTACATTATTTCTGCTTTAGGGACAGATTTTCTGCTGTTTTCGCTGCTATATTTTCCTACCACAAGCGTACTGGGTTTGTTCAAAGTGGAAAACTCAGAATTATCACCAACTCTAAAGCTCTACAGTTAATTGTTTCTAATTACTTTTGTGTCTCAGGTCTCAGGTATTGATTGTTGTGTTTTTTCACAAATAGAGCTGTCATGTAAAATGCTTGATTCCAGTAGCTGTGTTCATTTACAATCATATCTCGAGCAGTTCTTTTAAATGTTTCTTACCAGGAGTTCATTCAGATGAACTTTTCACAAAGCTGCTGAGTTTATATATATATATATATATTTAAATAGTAAGGCTAAGTGCCAAAAGGATTGTGAAGAAAACTGAGACCAAACCAGAGTTTACATTAACCAGGTGGGTTGAATTCCAAATCTATGTTTTCAGATGCGTTGCGTTGCCTCCCGGATGTTAAATCAGCAGCGGGCTCATCTTGATTTCTGTGTAAGGTCAGGCTGCAACTAGTGACCACTGTGATAGCTGAATAATCTTTTGATTATTGAGATGAATATCAACCTATCGGATTATTAATTGCCGAATCACTTACAGGCTCTTGTTTAGCTCTTAAATTTTGCTTGAGGAACTTGACCCACTTGCCGTGTTAATCTCAGGACTTTGAGAAGGTTGTCGACACTTTTCTGCAATCACACCGAGCCGTAGCTCACTTTGGATAGTGCTGCACTCCAGCGCTATTGCTGCTTACTGGAGCAAAATGTGTCAGGTAATTTTGTCATGGATTTTTATTGGCTATTCTTCAAGCACCTCAAGTGTACAAATCGAATATATTGTCTTTAAAGTGCTTAGTTAAGTTTCAGCTGTTTGATCCTCTAGTTCATAATGCCCTGTTACACTATTTGCATTCTGACTTTGGGCTGTTGGTAATTTGTTTCTGATCATCCTACTTATCTCCACACACTATTACAGGTGTTTTCTCCCTCCTCTATTATGTTGCAGGTCTATGTAGCTGCTAGTCTGTTTTGAGGATTGTTTTTTTTGTTGTGCTGAGTGCCTATAAAATGAAATTTAAAAGGTCTTTCAAATGACTTATTACTGACAGTAACAATTAAAACGCTTCTAGTTACTCCTAATGTACAAATTATAAATGAACTATGCCTTGGTGTGCCCACTGTTCCTTTTAAAAATGCTCTTGAACTTTCTTACTAGTATTTATTATCACTTAATTTAATAAGACGTTATTTCATCATCTTAAATGTTACTAAATTTTCAAACAATGGCCTTCAGACAATAATTTTTTAAGGTGACTCTGGGCGCGGTGCTTCGTTAGTTGAAGATGCTGAATCATTTCTCACGTAGCCACTATCTCTGTTTGAGCGTCTCCTCATTAATATCATTGATCGTCACAGAGCCAAAGCGGGTATTTTCCTTCGGCCTCTTCGGTGTTATTCCTCACTGTCGCGCGGAGGATGGATGATCAAGCCCAGCATACGTCCTTCCCACTCCCCTGCCTCCATCTCCTTCCTGACTCCTCTAGCATCTTATCTGAGTGGCCTCCTCCAGCCCACAGCCTCCTCCTGGCGACCTCCTACTGGCTGCCTGCCAGAGTGCCGATCACTGCATCTGTCTGTCAGCAGAATACCAACTGATTAATGCTTTCACTGCGACCATTAATAAAACTGCGGAGAGGCTGCTCTAATTGAGAGGTACGGCTAGGACCACACTAAACAAAATGAGGACATGTACAGTAGGGATATGTGAAATCATGGGTGTGTGTGTGTGTGTGTTAGGGTATGAAGAGGGGCCTGCTTCTGACAATCGATGATATAGTTGCTCCAGTGTAAAATCCAAACAGTGCACTCAGTTATTTACGAGGGCTAAAGACTGAATGTACACAGTGTTTTAGGTTTTATTTAGGGTCTGTCAGTGTGGTGTGTGACAGTGGCTGTCCTCCCGCTTTGATCTTGATTTTCTGCACAGTAGCAGAATCATTGTGGTGTAGTGATAAAGTACTGGTGTCTAGGCCACTGGCACCAGCAGTGATCCACGGGCACTCTGCTGGACACACCCTGACTACTTGGCTCGTTTGTGTCATCCATCTCCCCTCTTCTCACACAGCGAAGGATTCCAGCACTGAAATCATTTGTTCTGGGGATGAAGGGGGAGAGGAAGCTCGTCTGTGACATGTTTTTGACTCAAAATATGACTCTGCTGGCCTGGTATGCAGTGTAGGGTGTACACAGTGACCAATTGGGTAGCTTCATAGAGTGCTAAATGTAAAGGTTGATGTTAATTAAGTTATTTTGCCCAGGTTGGATATATCTGTCGGCACACTGAGTTGGACGTTGCTGTCAGAATGAGTGAGTTTCAGGATTAAAAACGGCACTCCATCTACGTCGACGTTTAGAAGTGTGTTAAACAACTGCTGTTGGATGACTGTTTTAATGCTATCCAATCATTTACCCTCTTTTCTCAAAATAAACAGAGACAGTAAGCGGGATTTTAGTGATCCGTCTCTGAACGATGTTGTTGCTCTGTGGCTGAGAGATCAGGCTGCTGTGCTAAATAGGTGAGCAGAAGGGACAGAGAGCGGACAGTTTGGAAATTATATCGTTAGCTGGATTCACCCTAGGAGAGTCAGTCTGTATAACTGTTGACGAGAGGGACATGGACACTGAACCTTTCACACTAACCCCACAATAGATGAAAACACTTGTAATCAGGATACACAAAGATGCGACAGCTAGAGCCTCAGACTGTGTAGATCTAAAAACTAGAAATCTGAATAAATCTTTTGAGTACCAATAATTACATAGATAAATGTAGTTTGAAGCAAAACCAAAAAATCTACTTAGTGAAAATAAGTCATTTTGGTTGTAAACGTCTCCTCATGTCCATTTACTAATCAAAAACACATTGTTTGATACATTTTTATTTTAACCCCCTGAAGTTCTTCCTGCACTCCTAAATTTCTCAACTAGGAGCACACATGCTAATTAGGAAAAAACCAGAAGCTTTAAGCGCTGCTGTCTCCTCTCCCTTTCCTCCATCCTGTGCATGAGCGTCAATGTATAATACTGGAATAGTGTTGCGCGAATCGGTCTAAGCCACTTTATTTCCTAGTTACAGAGCCAGGGCTGTGTACAAACACTAGATTTTTTCCAGCTCACAAAAAGAATTTGCAGACCATGAGCAGACATTTGCTAAATCTGACAAAAAGTGTCTGGGATGAGAATCACATAGTCCATGTTTTACTCTCTAGTGGCCCCTCCAATTTAATAACATAAATCTCAGCCTTAAAAAAAAATAAAAAATCCAAAAATCAAGACTGCAACTCACACACAGCCCTCTGACCATAGTTTTGTGTTGGCATCAAGGTTTATTGTCCTTTTTATAATGTACAATATACAAAAATATAGGGTACCAAAAATTCACAGTGTCTAAAAGGCAGTGATTACAGTCTACATGACAGGTCTAACAGTACACCTGGTAAGTTGCATAGAAGGGCACAGAGCCTCACATTGCAGGGGACAGAGCTCCAAATGAACCAATCAGATGAATGGCTTTGAGACCAGGCCAATAGGAGCTCACTGTAGATCACAACCACATCTTTTGAATGCCATATCCTGGTTATGTGTGGCTATTTGCAGTGTTTTAATATTCAATGCTGTCATTATCAGTGCTTCACTGAGTTGTTTTCATTGCGGGTTCATGAGTCTGGAAATTTGATGTTTGAGCAGCTGGGAAAGGTCAGAAGCCACAGGCGGTCGGTCACATCGTGGAGCTCTGTCCCCAAACAAACCTCATGGTTGGTGTGTACTTAGCTGCTGCACTTTTTTTTTTTTTTTTCCTTTTTAAACAACTATAAGGCTTTTTTTTTTATTTTTTAAACAAACAGTGTTAGCTATACAATATACAGATACATTTACATGATCCTCTTCGGGGACATTAAATGGGCAGAAGGCTGTTTGCTCTTATATACAGATAGAGCTCTCATCTCGTGCATGTACATTAGCTGAACTGAAAAGCATTGCTGGGTTAGCATTCATCGATCAGGCAATAATAATAAAATATAGCTGTGAAAATGCCCTTTATAAACCAGGCTTTGACTATAAATAATGTCCATTCCACCTCAAGAGGAAACCAGAGGCGCGATGCTTTAACTTACAATGATTAACATCTCATACATGAAAAACCAGCAGAATGCCTAGAGTGACAGAGTGTGGAAAAATGCACACATATGCAAAAAAAAAAAAAGAAAAATCAACCTTTACAGACCTCATAGTCATATGTATGAAAGCATTAACTTTGTACAAAATACAGCAACCCCCCCCTCCCCTTTGCTCATTCAGACATACAGACAGTACATGTGTTTGCACGTACGCACATCCACACACGCATGCATTCATTTTGATCTTCACACTGTCAAACCTCTAAGCAAGCAGTTTTTTTTTTTTCTTTTTGTCTTTTCAGTTGGGGCCAAATTAATGTTAATGTCAGTCATTCTTTGTAAAAAACCATATCATTAAAATTAATTGTTTTATTTTTGTGTTAGCATTTCATGTGTTGAAGATGCAGTGGTTATGAAGCTTCTGGATAATCAAAACAAAGGAATGCGTTCATTCAGTAAAAATTAAAGAAATTAAGGAAACAAGAATTAATCAGTTATATCTTATTTAACAAAATATTTCCACCTATGCTACGGCTCGTCTGAGCATGAAACAAGTATCATCTTAAAAAAACAAACATTTAAAAAAAAAAAAAAAGAACAAGTGCCAGTCTACTAGCTTATTCTACCATCATAGAAAACCCAATCCAGTTGTTCAGCGCACTGGCCATATTTGATATGACCACCGAGCTATTTAGCACTCAGTAGAATCAATGCATCCATCGGAGAATCAATTGGAGAATCAATCAATTCTCTTCCAGAAGTCTTTATTGTTCTTGGAAAAAAAACAAATGAAATAGAAATTAAACAAATCTCGCCCCCTGCCCTCTATTGCATACAGGCACCCACGGCATTCCCAAAGCTTTTACAGTTCAGAACACCTCCAGCATTCCTTGCTTTGTTTTGATTTTACGAGTGAATGTCCTTGTCCACAAAAGGCGCGAGACTGTGATCACAAGCTGATACAGAGGGTGTTTCTCTCCAGCTGAGTGATGCTGAGTGCTGTGACTCCTCCAAACAGCCGTCCGAAACCTTAATCAACTTTGAAGTTCTTATCTTTTGTCACGTGAAACGCCATCAATGGAGGGCGTGCATGCCTCCCCCCTCCCCCAAACAACCAGGCTGATATTGATCTCTAATTTACTTCATCATCGACTTCATTGAGTTTTCTCTTTTGTTCTCTTGCTCTGTGTTGTGTGGCAAGGACATAACCATATGCGCCGTTTGTTCTCTGTAACTGCTTTTGTTGTCAAGGGACTCAAAGCTGAGGATGTGGTTTGTTATGGAGAGGCATAAAATGGTGACCCAGATCCAGAGAAATGGAATTTTTTTTTTTTGTAGTGTTTTGTTCACGTTAGCCTCCAGAATTGCGTATGCTCGACCCAGCACCTGCACTGAGGTGATGTGGTCATAATCTGTCTAAAGCCATTACTCGTCCTCCTAGAGTTTTTCCACTAGTTGCCCACACAAAGCTGAGAGTTGACACTGCTATATCCAGTCAGGCCCTTACCATAACACACCCCCAGCTGGTTGCATAAGTTCATGACTGTACCAGGACACAGGCATTGTTGTCCAAACCCACATCTCCTGATGGAAAGTTCCAAAAAACGCCCTTGAAAACACAAACCCTACCATGCAGAAGAGACTACGGGAGCAAGGAGAGGGGCGATGGTGAACAGAGGAACCTGGCCAAGCTCGGAGCAACATTTCAGTTCATGTTATGTCACCACGGCGTTGGGGTTGGTGTCCGTTTGGGGCAGGGGGGTTAGAGAGCCCGTTGTGGGCCGTGTCTCAGCTGTTGTTGCTGTTGTTGTAGGTCCTGCACGGTGAAGGGGACGAGTTGGGCTGGTAGTCGAATTTGCCAAGCGCTGTGGGATAGTAGGTGGTGGTGTAGACGTTGGTCTGCTGGAGTGGCGTTGGGTAGAAGTTGGATCTTTCATCTGGAAGCAGGTTGTTTTTGTTCAGTGTCTGGAATAACACAACAAAGAAGAAAGGAAGCATTAAACTGTACTGCAAAAATATTATCGCTAATTGTAATTTTGGAACTTATTTTCAGTATGAGGTTACCAATAGAGCCAACAGAGACTCCAGAAGCTATAGAACCACTGTTTCCCATTTCCAGGTCTTCATGCTAAGCGAACTACACTGTTGCCCATAAAGTTGGAATATTTTTTATTTTCAGACACATTCCTCTTTTTATTTACATATCAGCAATCTCTTCTGACCAGGTGCAATGATCCGTCCCCATGTCACAGGTGGAACAAATTCTGACTTTGGGATCTGACTGAAGAGTGGGACGTCCTGCCCATTGACTCCATCAACAAGCTGGTGGACAGTACGCCACCATGTCTTAACGTATTGATCCGTGTCGGGGTGGCCATATTCAATATTAGTGACTGAGAGACATTTGAAAGAGTAATATTGGATATTCTAATTGTGACGGCCCCACCTAGTCTGTGGGTTGGGCACATTGGCTGTCTGTGTTTGGCTGTTTGGCTAGTTCCTCAGGTCCCTAGACTGCTGGAGACTGAGTGGGCGGTCCTACCTGATTGGCAAGCTCGGGCCCAGCGCTCCCAGGTACAAAAGGGCCAACCCCTCAGCTCCTGCTCTCTCTCTCTCTCCTCATGCCCCTGATTTGTGGTTTGTGTTCCTTTTGGTTTGGTTCTTACATCTGACAACATCTTGCACCACATCACACCCAGGCATCCAGACATCTGCACCCACACTACTGACATACACACCTCACTTTGAATAAATTAATTTAACAAATTAATAAAACTTTACGTTAAAATCTGACAACACCTGTGTCATCTCCCCTCTTTTGCCACAACCTATTTGCTGGGTTGTGACATAATGCATGAAATCCCCTCAAATATGTGTTTCCTGTTAAATTGACCAAGGTTGAAAAATTAAAAAACAAAACCCTTCATCTATTTAAGCCTGAATACACAGTTTGCAAAAGTTAATTGTGGTTTATTTTTTACTGTAGTATGTATTGTATGTATATTGTGATTGTGAAGCTTTGAGAAGATATACATTTATCTATCAAGAATAAATCAATGGTACAATCATTTTATGAGAAGAGGTAAAAAAAAATATTTTATTCCAACTTTATGAGCAACAGTGTATGTCGTATTTATTAAACACACAAGTGATCTTATCTTCTAACTCTGTAAGAAAATAAAGGTGTGATTCCCAAAAATAACCTGTTAAAGTAATTAATTACTTCATCCTGTTTACTATCAGCTCATCTGGTCTATTCTAAAATAGTTTATTTTATCAGAATACATTTGATACTAGTGCAGCAATCTGCTTATTGTACGATCAGTAGGACACTTCTTCGGCTTAGACAAAACATTTTCAGCAAGTTTTGAGGTTTCATTTGAGACAGACTTTACAAGACTGGGATTTGTTGCACTGTGGACAGCGAGTTCAATATTTTGTAAGAGATGCCTATAACGTATGGTTGCAGGTGAATAAAATGCCTCCGGTAGCCTCGAGGTTATTGCTTGTGTGTCTGAGTGTATTCATAACCAAAGCAAACCAATTTAACAAATTTAATTTAGATGTTGTCAAGCATACTCAATTCTCTTAATATATGGGATGGTGGCAATTCATTGCAGCTCTCTTAAATAAAAAGAAGTCTAAAACCCACATTTTATTCTAATGCAATTGCTGAGTCTCTGGTAAAAGCTGAACATAAGGTGAAACACTTTCCAGAGGAAGCATTAGACTAATGTAATCCATCTGAACAGCTCTGGGGACCAAAGCGGGAAGATAATCAGGTTAGAGTCTGTGAAATACACAACACTGGGCAACATAAATTGGCCTGGAGGAGAGGGAACCTACTGCATAAACAGTGCCGTAGTGCTACACAGTGACATCGGCTGCTCATCCAGCAGAGTCTGGCCACCCCCTCTGGTCATTAAAGCTAATGAGTTCAGGCTCTCAACACCACGATGGCTGTCAGCACCACGGCCACAACAATAACGGCGAGGACAACAAGTATCAGGAGGCCGACACGATCAAACACACAGCGATGGGAATTGTGGTTTGGCACCATGTTTCTGCCATGCTTTGGTAGGATCTTCCAATATCAGGTGGATGGGAACGGTTACGATGAATTTCTGCTCGCACACATTGGCTGCTGTCAAGACAAAGACTGTTCAGACCCAAACAGCTCTGAGTTTAGGAAAAAAGAAGGAGGTGCCATATGACTGTTATTAATACAATACATTGGGCTTTTACCAAAAAGCTACTGAGCACAGTGACGCCAATTCTAACCTCTGCTTTCATGATTGAGGTAGCCAGTTGACTATAATTGTGTATTTGCATGTCTTTGATTTGCCAGTGCACTGCTATTCATCAGTGATTCATTATTCATGTAATCTGATACAATTTAGTTAATGTAGACTACAGATGCTGTAATGGGTTGAAGCTCAGGTGGTAGAATGGGTTGTCCACTGATTGCAAGGTTGGTAGTGCGATCCCCAACCCCTACGCATGCTGAAGTGTCCTTGGGCAAGGCACTGAACAATTGGTGTACAGTCGTCCTCGAATGTATTCATACCCTCCCATTAAAGAAGCAAAAAAACAGCTGTCACTGAAATAAGTTGAAACTGACAAAGGTAATAATAAATAAAAAATTTAATGAAAATCATCCATCCATCCATTATCTATACACCGCTTAATCCTCACTAGGGTCATGGGGGGTTGGAGTCTATCCCAGCTGACTCAGGGTGAAGGCAGGGGACACCCTGGACAGGTCACCAGTCTATCACAGGGCTACACTTAGAGACAGACAACCAAGCACACTCACATTCACACCTACAGACAATTTAGAATCACAAATGAACCTCAACATGTTTTTGGACTGTGTGGGAGGAAGCTGGAGAACCTGGAGAGAGCCCACGCTGCACGGGGAGAACATGCAAACTCCACACAGAAAGATCCCGGGTGTCTTCACCAGGATGTGAACCGGCGACCTTCTTGCTGCGAGGCAACAGTGCTAACCACTGCATCATGACATTGCTTTTGAATTGTGGTTCAACAGAAATGTTAAAAAACAAAACAAGCAAACAAGCATGATGGGACCCGTAAACTAATGTTTTGTTGAGCAACCCTTTGAGGCAATCACTGTAATCAAGTGTTTTAGGATACAATAATTCTTTATTGATAAGATAATAAGTTTTTTCTCAATCAGACTTCTGCACCTGTTGACAGGTATTTTGATTTTGGCCCACTGCTCATTAATCTGGGACAGTTTTTGTTTGTTTTTTTTATAATTATTCTTTTCAACCACAGTTTAAAACTAATGCCTTATTTCACTAAACTATAATTTATCAAATTTTTTATTTATGATTACTTTTTTCAGTTTCTAGTTATTTGAGTGACTACTGTGAAATGAGCCTTTTCTTTAATGGAAGGGTATGAATACATTTGAGGACGACTGTATGAATGTGTGCGTAAATGGGTGAATGAGAAACACATTGTAAAGCGCTTTGAATACCACTCAAGTAGCAAGGTGCTATTTAAGATCATTTATCACATTCCTAATGGCTAGTATACTGTTCTAAACATCAGACAACTGAACACAGTTAAATCAGTTTGGTTGTACATTATTCCCCCCAAAATATTGTGTATTCGAGAGTCGTTTAAAAATGTCAATGATAGGGGCGCTCTGGTAGCTCAACTGGATAAGATGGCGACCCATGTAGGGGCCATGGTCCCCGATGCAGCGGCTGCAGTTCAAGTCCAGCCAGCGACTCATTTGCTGCGTAGCCTTACCCCACTCTTCTGTCTGTCTACACTATCATGTCCATTAAAGGCAAAAAAGCCAAGAAAAAATAATTTAAATAGAAACTGTTAATGAAAATCACATGATAATCACAATCATGTTTTAAATGCTGTTGACATTTGTTGCACTTTACTCCCATCCATATGAACATTGCACATTATCCTAAAAAAATAAATAAATGAAAATGTCAACAATAAATAAATGTTTCAAGTAACCTTGCAGGTCCACATGCCTGGTGCTGACTGAGCTTATGTTTTGTGCTATTTGTTATAAGTCAGTTTATTCTGAAATAGCCTACAAAAAAAACTTACTTTCATTTTCTACATCCAAACACAGCCAAACTGTGCTGGTTTGAAGATGTTATCTAACCCACTTTGCACCTTGCTGGTATACAACATCTGGGCATTAGTGAAGAGAAGGGGCTGCAAGTGAATGAAAATAGTTCCTGCATACGCTAAATGTGTGAGTCAAATATATGAGCTCAGTCTGTGGTGTGTCTATTTCATTTAATGCCTTAATTGATTATAAAGTTGCCGGTACAGTCACAGTATAGTGAAAGGCTGTGTAAGTTTTCTCTTGTATTCAAACAGTTTTCAGGTTAAATGTTCTGTTTTCACTTTGTATGTTGATTAATTTGGTAAATAATTTAGCTTGATGTACGGTGTAGTTTATGCTGTCATTCTCGGTAAGGCTTTCATTGCTGGGGACTGTTCGTGCTGAGCATTTGAAAGTTGTGATTACTAACATCTGGCAGTGACCGTGAGAGTTAATACGTTTATTCATAAAGGTTAAACTTAAAAGGACGCAATTCTGATGTTCCGTCTCTGGATGTTTTATATTATACCACTGCTATGTATTTGCAAACAACCATCTGGAATCATGTTAATGTCTCTTCTATTCTGAGTATACATCATTTAGAAACTCTGTGCTCTCTGGCAGAAGCTCTGTAGCGATTATTCAGCTACTCTTATAGAGTAAAATTTGAGTGTTGAAACCACAAAGTATTCCCACTCAGCTTCGAAGTGGAACTGCTTACACACAAAATTAGCACATTTTAAAACCAAAAATTGCTCCTGTGTGGCAATGATTCAGGGCTGGGGATGGATAGATATAAGGAGGTTCTACATAAAAAGAAAAAAGAAAAGGATAGAACAGAAGAGCTTATTTAAAAAAAGAAATGAGGAATGGATGCAAAGTAGCTCATAAGTTTTTGGGACTGTGAAATAAAAAATTGTGAACTAGTCGGTGTGAAGTAAACTTTGAGCTACGTTAAGTAGGAACCAGCACATCAAATGGAGGTCATCGTATGTTAGAGGACAGACAATTACATGTTCAGATATTGTCTTTGAATGAAGTTTTTTCACGTTGTTTTTGTAGTCTTAATGTCGCTGGGCTAGTGAGCGATTTCAGCTCATCTACAATGGCTCGTCTAGACTTAATCACATTAATAGTGTTTGATCAGGTCTGTTTAACCTGGACAGAGGGTATAAACTCAGGATGAACAGGGTGGGAATCGGCTGTCACAGACGATAAACTTAAAAGATAGTCTAAAAAATGCTAACCCACTGCATCGACACACACTGTCCGTACTCTTCAGAAACCCTGGAAAAAACCTGCAACAGAAGTTGTTTAGGAAAGGACACAAACTTACATTAAAAGTCTATGAACTTGTAATGAAAACAGTTTCTTGACTTGCTGTAAATGTGAATGCACAGCAGACCGATGGCAGTGGGAGGTCGAGGGCTGACTAATGCTTCAGAGAGCTAATGAGTCCCATTCATAAGGACTTGGTTTGTGTGCAGGTAGAACAGCTTCAAGCCTCCAGTATAGGTTCAGTGTAAGAGCAAGGAGGAATAAAAGTGAACAGTAATTCATCTTCTGTGGTTCGTACGCTATTGAGATAAATGAATGAATAAAGGCTCTAAATAAAACATGACTCACACTCGTTGCCCTTGAATCTTCAACATTTACATTGTGTGTGTGTGTTTGTGCATTTTAGTAACACCGAGTAAATGGTATTTTCGTTTTTTTTTTTATTTCTGCATAAAATGTAAATCACATACCTTAAACTCCATTGGTGTGTATTTCTCATTCTTTGGCGTGGTGTTGCCCTTGTAGTTGAGGTGGTTTGGGGTGGTGGGGTGAATGATGGCAGACTCTTGCGAAGGCTTGTGGAAGCGTTGACAATATACGTAGATTAGGAAGGACAGCAGCCCCGCCCCGAGGAAACAGGATACACCAGTGGCAATTAGGTGAATGGAGGTGAATGCTGGGAAATGAAGATGACACAGTGTTAGTAAAGGCTCAGCATACATTATCCCATCCTGTTTTGAAAAGCAAAAAAAAAAATCTTCCCGCACCAATTACTTTATGTAGATCCCGTATTTATCACCACTCTCATGTGATGGCATAACTGAACTAGATTGAGACAGATTTCAAATAGGCAGCACATGGGGTGTTTGGTGGCCTAATGGTTAGAGAATAGCCTCACAGATTTTTAAGTCTGTCCTGAAACAATAGCAGGGTGCCCTCATTAACATTGCGACAGGCTTTAGTTGCTGTAATAATTCCTCCTGTTCATGCAGGCCATTAAGAGGTCCCTTCCGAAAGTAGTTTTGTCCCCCATTTAACATGAAGAACTTGGAGCTGTGGCAGCTCCTGCTGCTGCTATTTTGTACCAGAGTTAGTTCAAAGACAGCATGCAAGGCTGCTCCCAGTGACTTTGTTAAATTTTAAGTGTACAAGGTTTGTATTTAACTACAAAACTGAGGGGTCTCTGGAGAAATGTAACTCTGGAAAAAATGCATGCTGGAAATTCTGCTAATATGCTGATGTTCCTCCAGAAACTTAACGAGTGAACTCTGAGAAGTTTGCTCAGCTCATATCAAGCAAGACTTAAAAGTAGAGTCAGCAACGTTGGAGAGAGATTGTTGATATGTAGCTAATTAGCATATTTAGAAGTGGAGCATGTGCCAGATTGACCATCTCTTGCTCCCACTGCCTCCTGTCTCCTCTCTTAGTGGACTAAAAATGCTACAGTTAACAAACCTGACATGAATTAAACACATCTTTATGTTACGGTCATGAGAAAATGTTGCTTCCACTAAATTCCAGCATGGTGTGCATGCTGTCCAATCAAGATAGAATATCAAAAATATATTTTTTGAAAAAAGCCGGTACAACAAATAGTTAACAGTTTACTCAAACATGATATTTTCCAAGACTTGATTTAATTTAGTCGTCTAAATTATGCTCCAAACTCTTTGGTTGGATCTCCTTAAGTCTGCCACAAATCAGTCTCAGAATAAATTTAGAAAGAGAATTACATTAGCAAAATTATTCATACAGGCGCACAGCTCAGTTGACATCTTATGCCAGCATGACACGTATTTCATCTGCAAATACTTGAGGACCCACCTGACAAAAGCTTTGTCAGGGGGTTTGTGTGGACGCCTCCACGGATGCAAGCACCAAAAATAGGCTTTTAAAACTTTGCTACAAGGGCAATCGTGTGCATGTGCAGAATATGCAAGATGCAGATTACTGCGCATGTATGGAACAGAATTCTCCAAGCAGACTAGAAAGTAGTACAATACCAACAACTATGTGTCTGTGGTGTCCTCAGCTGTCTGTGTCCCCAAGGAAGTACTGCGTCTGAATGAACTGAGTCTGTTCAGGCTACGAGGACACTGTCAGAGTTCTCCTAAGTTCAAATGTATCATCTCTCTGAGAGGACTCCAAAGTATTACATGGAATATTCTTAAACCTTTTTCCTAAATTAGGTCTTGCAGTCATTTGCAGGATGTGCTGTGTGTGTTTTGTGTTGATATCTGCCTTTTTGAGGACAGCTTTACGGGCTTGTATTGTAATTTTGAGGTCATTAAAAAAAGAAAAAGAACGTTTGCCATTTCTCAGCACATAAAGCAAAAATATTTTTCTTCCTCCTAATGACCTGCTGTAAGAATGTTGGACAGAACAGACATGAAAATGCACACATAATGCATGAGAACACACATCATGGACAGACATCTGTGGAAACATAAAGGGGAAAAAAAAAAACTGTACATGCACACAGAGATGAAGAGGAGGCAGCTGTTAATCCACTTACCTCCACAGTGTTGGTCCTTATCAAAACCAGATGCAGGCAGAATGACTGCAGAGAGGAGGGAAACACACGGTCAGACAAACACAGGCATGCACACACACACACACACACACGCACGCACGCACATGCACACACACACATACATACACACTCCCTGGAGAAACAGGCTTCATAACACAATAACCAACGACTGTAACATCAGGGGAGTTGACACATGCAGAAACAGAAATGGTGAATGAGAAATTGAAATGTCTTTTCAATGTTGCGTAAATGGTCCATGGAGATTTTTTTTTTAAATTCTAAAAACATTCGGTAGAAAAATGGACTGTTGAGTGAAAAAAAAAGCGCTTCTCTTCTCCATCACATTGAAACTGCCCAGTTGCTTTTAGAGACACTTCCGTCTGGACGATAATTTACAGGTACAACACGTTCGGTCTTTCTGCTGCCTCCTTCAGAAGAATAGGGGAGCAGGAAGGGCTGGTTCGTGTGTATGTGTGTGAGTGTGTGTGCGTTTGTGTGTGAACAGCTTTAATTGCAGTGCCACATTTCCTGATTAATTTTTTGAGCTAATTTTTCAGCTTCCTCACAGCCGTCTTCCCTCTGCAAGTGACCTTAACAAATCCATCCATTGCCTCATTGAAATTTGCAATAAAATTGGATGTGATTTGGTGTTGTGACAACCCATTAATATTAATCGCCTTCGTCTGGACTCATTAGGGATTCTGAGCCTGGAGAGGCCTGTGCTGGCAGGCCATGAAAGATCATTTCAGAAGAAACTTTCAGAGATCGACATCAGCATAACAAGGTGCGCTGAGGCCAGCAGGGTCAACAGCTAACTTATTGGATTCACATGGACTTAATTATGGTTAATTAACAGAAGCAGATGAGTTTAGAGCTCAAAGAGAACGGCAGGTACAAACACACAATAAGGCATGTTTGTGTAGATCAGGGTTTTTCCTTCTACAGACAGGCTTAGTTGTCGTGCCTTGGTGTTTTTGCAGAACTTCTTAAGCTAAATGAATTTTTAAAATGTATTTAGGCTACATAGGATGAATGGAAAAAAATAAAAAAGAGAGAAAAAAAAGGGACAGTTCTATGTTCCACGTGGCTTGATCTCAAACAGTTGGCAACAGGAATGGCCTGCCAATCAACAGTCTGTGTTTGGATGTGTGTCTGTGCTACTGGTGTGCTCATTATCAAAAATCAATCAAACCACTGATTCAATATTTCTCTGTACCGTCAACTTGGAAGGTGGTTACAACCGATAAGCAAGTTACATACTATTGGAAAGATTCACCTTAACTAAGATTAATACACTTTTTGTCAGGTAGTAATTCTTGTAGATGTTAACAACAGAGATGGTCATTAGCAAAGAAAAGATCTAACTGTCCATCGATCGGCTCATTAATTTTCTTTTGCTTAACTGTGGTTAAGTCATGGTGGCAGCAGGCCAAGTAGAGACATTCAGATGTCCCGACGATCTCATTCTTCCGGTCACGAACCAGAGCTCATGACTATCGGTAAGGGTTGGAACGTAGATTGACTGACAAGCAGAGAACTTTCCCTTCTGGCTCAGTTCCTGCTTCACCAAGACAACACAGTACGACACTTGCCTTACTGCTGAACCAATCCAAACATCAGCCTCGCACTCCATTTTCCCATCATTTGTAAATGAGACTCTGACATACTTTAACTCTTTTGCTGGAGACAACAACTTACCCCCAGATGAAGCAATCCTCTGGGTTACATTAGAGACACCAAATGTAGCCTATTTTACGATGAAGAAATTGCTAACCTACTTACTTTAATGTCCTTGCACTGAATTACGATCGTCAGCCAAGTGACTGAGCTAACATTATGTAACAAGGCTTGACAACAAACTTTTGGCGTTGTTCATATGTAAGGTCCTCATTCATTTCTGATTTAAACAAACAAAAAAAAAAAAACCCACACGAGTCATAACGGTTTTTTTCATGTAACAACATTGCTGGTTAAAATTGTGGTTTTAGAGCAGGCTGTGTTACTACAACTTACACTAACCTACATTAGGTAGTAGGCTAGTTTTGTTTGTGATAAAAGTAAACTCAACCGCAAAACAGACTCTCTGGGGGACATGTCAGTTCTTTCTTTGTATACAAGTTAGGATAATCCAGAGACTACCTTACCTTACCTTTTTGACTCCAAGTACAATTACTGTTGCCAGCTTTATTTTACAAATGTGACAAGGATGATGGCCAAAAACATGAAAACTAAACTCCTCTAATGCCACCACCAATTAGTACCCAGACAACGCTCTCTGACCACCTGGGAAAACGCTGTTTGAAGATGTGACAACAATGGACTGTGGTGACGTTGAATGAAACTCTGTACATATTTGTAGACGACAGATGAACTTGGTCCCAAATGAGAAGCTGCTGCTTTGGAGTTATGCTGACAGAGAAGATTTGGCTAAAAAAGGTTTAGGAAAGGATTGTATGAAGCTTCTTTCAAAATTAAACGGTCTGACCTTGAAAAGACCAAAGCCAATGAGCTTGATGATGAAGTTTCCCCTTTGCTTTATTTATTTTTGCCTGGTTACAACATGATAGCAAAAACTGGGGTTATAATTTATTAAACAGTAAATTAATATACTGATAAACTGATAATAGTTGGTCATAGGGCTGAGTGATAAAGTAATTTTTTTTTCAAGTTTCAGGGGAATTATGTTGTGATATGATCTTATGTTATCTTTCTAATTAAAAAAAGCAGCTGTCATTATTTAATATTTCAGAGCAAACAAAACAAGCTTACGAGCAACTTAAAGATATAATTTTGGGCTTTAAAAAGTTGTGATTCAGAACTTAACTGGTTTGACAACTGGCAAATATTTCATGCTAGACGATTATTGTGGTATTTTTTGTTAAACTATTCCCCGTTGGTGTCAATGATGTAGAATACCTGTAGCCACTTTTGGTTTCGCAAATAAGGCTGAACCACTCGAACGGGAATCAAATTATGTATTCCTGCTTTCCACACTGCAAATACAAGTTTCTATTTGAATGCAACCCAAAAGCACGGTAAATGGTGAAAAGCATGCAGTGTAGTTTGTGTCATTTCGAGATACAAAAGAAACACAAACTGTGTCCTCAAAAATTCTACCGCTCAGGGAGCCTTTGAACAGGCGACCAATTCCTCTTAAGACAAAGCTACAGGAGGCTGAACAGGTACACCGCGTACCTGACAGCTGACCGACTCACCGGGTATTTCATTGCAGTCTCTGCGCTGAGTGCTGTTCCCCACGCAGGGGTTGTTTCCCTGAGCGCCACATACGCGACTCCTCATCTGCAAGCCTGAGTCATCACAGGCTGACCACAGTGACCAGGCCATCCAGCCACCTAAACACAGAAAAAAGAACAATCAATATAAGCCCAGACAACCACAGGGCCACATCAAACTCACACGGCCTGGAAGCTAATGCGCCCACCCAGGCCGCCGCCACCTGCGGCCACTAACCTTTCCGGCCGGCCAAACAACCCCAAACACACCAGAAAGTGTTTGTGATGTAAACAGGATTGGAAGAGTAAACCCATACAGTTTGTTTAGTGCATAGCGGAGATGTTTGTCTCCCGAGCCAAGCTTTAGTGCCGTTTCCCCGCAGCAGGCGACTGAGCAGTAAACAAAGGCTTCTACCCAAGAGGAAAGAGAAAATTCCCAACTTTCAGCTCCTCCCTTTGAACCATGCACTTGCTGCACTCTTTCGCCTTGTATTTAAAAGCACCGGAGTGGAGGGAGCACAGGCTTCTGCAATGAAAGGCTGATGAAAAAGCTGGTTTGTTATTCAGCGTGCTCTCAAGTGTGCAGTTTTGGCAAAGAGAGCTTTAGTTAGAGTCAGAGGACAGGCCTCTTTTTACCTTTCCTGTCAGTCTGGTGCTCACCAACAGGCTGCTTAGTCTCCACCATCTGCTCCCTTCTTTGCGCACAACCATCTAGACACACAAAACACACCGACCACCTCATATGCGTTTAATAACCGTGCATCGCTACAACCCGATTTAATTGCTTCATTTATTCCCATTTATTTTTGTCACCCGGACGACCTGCGTGATCGTACTGTTGAGTCAGGAGGAGCACCATCAGGCCCGGGGCTCCTCGTTAGTATTCTGTCCCGACAGTTCTTCCTGCTGTCCTCCATTACTGGTGGAGACTTTAATCAAATGACCTGCGACAGGGGCATCAAATATCCCTGTGACTGACAGCCAGCTTGCCTCTAATTACACATGCAGCAGGAGCGCCAGCGCCAGGTGGACCCCAATAAATGACTGATGTCGCGCCTGTCAATAAATGAACAGACGAGGAGGCGGCGGCTCGGGGCTGGAGAGGTTGTTAGCAGTCGACTGGTGCAGGGTTAACGCGACGTGTTCGTCCACGTCAAACAGGAAACATTAACCTGATAAAAGAGGCTGATTAGCATCGCCGCAAAAAGGAGGGAAGACAGAAAGCCATTTACCTTTCTTTGTCTGTAATTACAAGGGAGGCTGACTGTAAGCGTTAAGCTCTCTGTGAATGACAGTTGGACTGATACAAAATGAAAACCGTTTGAGGAAAATGACTGTTAAGAGGAAACCGCTGTTTAATTCAGGCAGAAATCATCTGCACTACAAGTCATCTGTCTGCACACACACACACATAAACACACATGCTTTCATAAGAAATACATGAACATCCCAGACAATGAATATCTGTCTGGGGCCATTTTTTTTGTTTTCCAGCGGAATAAAGAAAGAAAAGAAGAAAATCACATTGTGGTGACAAAACATTGAAGGCGGTTTGATAATAAATCCTAGAATCAGAGTCAGGCTGAACCCTTATGAGTTCTGATGCTAGACTTTTTTATCCTTCTGGATTAGCAGGCAGCTCTCTCATGAATATTTCAGCGTCCTTGTGAGAGGAGAATTGAAGGAGGAAGTATTGAGGGCATTTTTATACATGTCACATATCATCACATTTGGGGAAAACTAACCTTCAAAGTAAAGAAAAAAAAACATTAAAATAAACTTTTTGTACTGCTTTAGTGTGTGCTGTTACCGTATACTTCTATTATTTCACTTTATTACTGTAATGTCTCACTAAAAAACATTTTTTCACTTACCTCAAATGGTATTTTTATGAGGCGGTGCTTGGAAGTTTGTGAACCCTTTAGAATTTTCTACATTACTGCATAAATATGACCTAAAACATTGTCAGACAAGCTCTAAAAGTAGGTATATGTTTTGTTGACGCTAATAGGCCTGGAAATGTTGCAAAAAGGCCCTTAAAAAGAGTTTAGACTTCACTGATGCACAGTTAGACAGACTGTGTACAAAAGGAAGAAATTCAAAACCACTCATATCCTCCTCAGGAGTGGTCGACTAACAAAGATCACTCCAAGAGTAAGGTGTGTAATTGTCCACAGGGTCACCAAGGAAACCAGGGTAGCATCTTAGCAACTAAAAGCCGATCTCATTCTCTCTTAGCTTGCCACTCATCATGAATCTACCATAAGGAGACACTGAAAAACAATGGGATGCATGGCAAAGAGACAGCAGCTACTCTCCAAAAAGAACATTACTGCCTGTCTGCAGTTTGCTAAATAGCATATGGACAAGCCAGACGGCTACTGGAAATATGTTGATGAGACAAAAATAGAACTTTCTGCTTTAAATGAGAGGCATTGTGTTTGGAAAAATGAAAACAATGCACTCCAGCATGGAAGCCTTATGCCATCTGTGAATCATGGTGGTGGTAGTATCATGGCTTGGGCTTGTTTTGCATCATCTGGGCCATCATTGACAGAACAATAAATTTGGAAATATAGCAGCAAATTCTAAAGGAGAGTCTGTTTGTGAACTGAATCTCAAGGGATGCAGCAAGAAAGCAACCTGGAGCACACAAGTCTTCTACCAAAGAATGGTTAAAGAAGAACAAAGTTAATGTTTTGGGATGCTAAGACAAAGTCTTGACCTTTATCCAACAGAAATGTTGTGGGAGGAGCTGAAGCGAGCAGTTGATGCGAGGAAACCCTCATCCCAGAACTGCAGCTGCTCTGTGCAGAGGAATGAGCTGAAATTCCTGCAAGCTGATGCACAGGACTGATCAACAGTTACAGGAAATGTTTAGGTCATACCAAAGACTAAAAGCAAAGGTTCATGTATTTTTGCTTATTGACATGTCATATCTGATAATTAATAAATAAAGTATAATATTTCCTTCTCATTTGATTGTGTCTTCTTATTTTTAAGTATAAAATCTGATGATGTTTTAGTTCATATTTATGTAGAAATAAAGAAATATTTAAAGGGTTGATAAACTTTTAAGCACCACTGCAGTTTTGTTTTTTGTTGTTGTTTTTATCCTTGTTTGAAGATGGCTGCCTCTGACATTTCCACCTCTTCCCAACTGAGGACCAAGAATTCACACATCTAGTGTACATAATAATAAAGACAGAAAGTTCTGGATGCTCCACAGAGCATTGAGCTGTTAACAGTAGGATGAAGTATTGTACTGAATTATTGAGAGTAACTAAAGGTATATTTTAAATTTCATGTCAGGTCATAGGTCTGGATAAATGCTATCAAAGTTCACTGACCCAAAATGTTTACAGTAATTAAAGGTACACATCGGAATTCTATGGAAGTTCATTGGTATGGAACACCAAAGTTCAGTGACACATAAATACCACTGCATTAGCAATAACGTTTGCACATCCCTGATTGACTCTCCACCGTAAACACAGGATTCTTGTGACTGGACCAGTGTGAATGCTCACAGACATTAATTATGGATGTTGCAGTTTGATGATTGATTTTCAGTTTTTGCCTCGAGATGCATCAACTTGTAATTTTCCTGAGCTTGGCAGCACAAACCAAATTAAATTTACCACTTTTGGGAGTTTGGTGGAAGTTGAAAATGTTACCTAATGCACACCTTGTAAATATTTGTGTCAGGAAGTGACATCATGTGAAAGAAAATGCATTTGTTAGGCATCCGTAAAGAAGGTTGACAACTGAACAGAGACTGGTGGTAAAAGAAGAGTCAGTACCCATATCCTAAAATTTGAACAAGGTAAAATGCATCACTGGCTAATATTGTTAGTGGATGGTGAGAAATGATGGCTTTCGGTAATGTGAGGTTAATGTCATTTTGTTTTGCACTAATTATCCTGTTTGTAAATACATTTTTGCACAGAAACTTGGCAGGGTCCAGCATGTTAGACATTGCTTGTTTGCTTTGTGTTATAATGACACGTGCACTGCACATGCACAGGCATTCAAAACTTCAGACGCATTATGTAAAATTTCCATATGCACAACACAAGTGGATCTCTTTTTAAACCTTTCCAGAGAGGTTGCCATGGTGCTCAGAGCTCCAGCAGCACAGCGGGAAACAACACGGTGGGAGGAATGGGTTATTTTCTCAGCATGGCTCTGTTTATCGCCTCATATATCTAAGACCTGGTTTATTCATTAGGAAAAGATGAAAGAAGCAATTTGGCAAAGGGGACAGCACAGAAATGACATGGTGTGGGAGATGACTGCCTGCCTGCAGGTGTGATAAAAGCACCTCAAGCAGCGGTGGCATGACTGAGGTACATCTTGAATTTATGTGTGACCTTACCATCACAAGTGTGTGTGTTACACAGGGCCTCCTCAGTGTGTAGTCCAATGCAAATGTCTCCTCCATTGGCAGGTGCAGGGCTATTGCAGGAGCGTGTTCGTTGGTAGTGACCGCCACCGCAACCCACGGAGCACTGAGACCAGGACGACCAGCAGGACCACGCACCTTTCACTGCAACACACGAGTATGCATTATATAATCACAAACTGCTTTTCTTCCTTGCTATCAGTTAAGACTGATGTTCGTCTCAGCGGTACACTGTATCAGGAAAGGCATTTGCTCAAGAAAAGCTTGGATTAGTTCAGTTTGAAGACCACGAGCATTAAACGCCTTGAAGAGTCAAGTATCTGTTTCTAAATCTAACACGAATTACTTGAAAGACATCATTCCGCAGTGACATTTAGGACTGCAATCTGTGATCAATCTACAGCAAATCCATCCTCAACACAGAGTCTTAAATGCAGCTTTAGGAAATACGGTTAAATGAAAATCTGCTACAAGTTCCAGCTGTTTTACAAGTACGACTACACAATCATATGGTGCAATAATGCATATGGTGAACTTTACATTCATCACGTTGATCCTACTTTATTTGTTTCTGGGCGGTGTAATTATTCCTGCGTGCAGTTAAATTAAAGCATTTTCTAGTTTCTGTCACAATGTTTTACAAAACTCTGGTCCACTTTGCTTTAGATATGTTTATGTAATTACACAGCATGTGACCGCTACTTCAATTTGTCCCATACTTAATTGGCAAAATAAGATCTTGAGACTTCACTGGTGTGATGCTTGACTTCCTTAAGACTTCACTCCCAGTAGACTTGTTAAGACTCGAGACTTATATAAAAAACATTATTGTCTTTGGCTGCAGCTTATTGAATCATTTAACATTAGGAAAAACACAGCAGCAGGCAGGACCTTCACACGTACATGTCTTTAAAGATGAACTATTTGTCCCTTGGAAAGGACTTTGTGGAACAAAAAACAACATTTAATAGTCAATCTATTTGCTTAAGACAACTGGACTCTGAAAACTTAAATCTGGTGGAAAACAACAGCTCGCTGTGTGCTCTGTATTATTTGTGTGTAATTGTGGACCCCAGAGGACAGAAGCACCTGCTGAATGTACCCCAAGGCAGCATGTAAAATATGTTTTATACCCGACATAAATTTGACTTGTTGCACCAACTGGGCACCTTAATGTATTTTTAAATATTTAAACCTTGTGCAGGCCTCAGACACAAGGCTGGATGCAGCTAAGCTGAACAGAGGCTTCACTTAGCCTATTGGAGCCCAGCTGGTGGAGTTGGCCTCAGGAAGACAAACAAAAAAGAAAAATGGAGGCCCAACAAATGGTAAACACATTTTTTCTGTGGTCTTCATTCGTGTTTGTGAAAACATTATTTATATTAGACATTTTCCATTCATTTTTGCCTACCTGGGCACTACTTATGCACACACAACACACACACACACACACACACACATATATATATATATATATGCTATGTGTCAGATATTTTCCTGCTTTTTGCAGTCTGTACTTGACTTCCTGATCATCTAATTTCCTTCTTTGTCCTCACTGTGTCCTGACTTACTGTGTCCTGCACTGATTTATCCTTCCCATGGGAGCTGTTAATGTTTCATCTGATCTAATCAAAAGAGCGTGACTGACTAATTGACTGGCTGGTTGACTGGCTGATGTCTGTCTGACTGACAGAGAAAGGCAGCGTTGCCAGGTAACATCACAGTGCAGCAGAAAACTCCATTAGCTGAGTGGATTAGTGTGACACAGAGTAAAGCAGGCTGCGACCACTTAACTCTGACTAGCTCTCAGAGCCAGCCACAGCTCTGCCTGACTGCCTCTCCGACTAACTGGTTGTTTACCGACTGACTGGCTGCTGAGCACCTGACTGGCTGAATTACTGGGTGACTCAATGGCTACCTAACTGACGTACCACTTTATGGCTCTTTGTGCTGTCCTCTTGTGTGGCTGACTTGTGTCCATTTACATTAGGAAATATGAAGATGAATTATGGGAAACGTGCCAGTGTGTACGTTTGGTTTCCCAAAAAAAGCAACATTTTGAGTTAATGAAATTTGTTGGCAGAGTTGTAAACCCGACTCTAACATGAGTCAAATGGAAAATTCAGGATTATTAAAAATTAAAGAAACAGACTTTTCATAACCACACACCATACATATATATTTTAGGCTTGACCTGGATTCATCTTAAATGTTGACACTTGTAGAGACTTGTTTTAATTGACTTCAGACTAGACTTGGACAGACTTCAGATTTGACTTAAACTTTTCTCTATTTGTACATGTTTTGACCAAACACTAAGAATCTTATTTTGGCATATGATCTCCTTTTTAGAGGAAAATGTACAGCTTTTTGCCCTTATTGTATAGGACACTGAAGAGAGAGACAGGAAAGTGGGGGAGAAGAATGGGGGAAGGACTTGCAGCAAAGGGCCATGAGCGGGATTCGAACCCATGGCTGCTGCGTTGGGGACTACAACCCCTGTACATGGGTCGCCAGCTCAACCAGTTGAGCTGTAGTAGTGGCCCGAAGGGTGCTTTTTTTAGAATTTTATTTTGACGGTTCAGTCGGTGCTGACCAGTCAGCCTCGTCTTTTCCCGTCTCCTGTTTACCACCTGCAGGTTTGCCAGGTCACTGTTGTGGCGGTGCTGGAAGTCATTTGGCTGCCCCCCAAGTGAGGCTCCTGTTCCATGGATGGACTCCAACCCCACCGTCCTGGACTGCAGCTGTTGATGGTAGCCCTTGTTCCGCTCTCTGGGAGATCCAATGCACACTGGTGGGTCACTCCAACCAGAAGCTGCAGCAGGTGAAAAACTGGTTCATGTGCCACTTTGCCAAGCTCCCCAAGGCCACAAAGCAAAACAAGTCCAACTGTGATGACATAGCCAACTAGCATCACCAGCTGTAGTCCGAGTTGGTGGAGTTGGAGTCCGTCTGCAGGATGAGAGTCTCTCTAGAGGGACAGCTGAATGACATAGAAGATAGCTAAAACAGCGACCCGGCCAGCCTGCATGTCAGGAAACGTGAGACGGGATGGGCTGGGGCTAACGGGGTAGCACTGACTGAACTTCAAAAGAAGCCTGAAAGAGGTGAAGATGCCAGTCACTACTTCCAGTCTGAACTTTAACAATAAAATCCGAAAACAGGATGCAAAGATTTACTTATTGAGTCTTGTGTTCAAGGAACAAGCTGCGTATCCAGGCAACTCGTCGTGTGATCATTTCAGTTCAAATATATGTGCAGGAAAGGGTTTGATTCACACTTTTGATTGTGATTGTCGATTTTACTCCATAAAGATGATCATATGATCCTTTGGCCAGATCGCACACCCCTGCTCAGGACTTGACTTCGACTTGAGGTGTTATTTTAGTTCACAGGGGCTGATGTTAGACTTAAGACGTGTCTTGTGTGGACATAGGAGTCATGTGAACGTGTTTTGACTGGCCCAAGTCTTGATTTGAACTTTTCTGAACAGACCTGAGCCTGGACTTGGCTTTGCTTTGAAACACTCAACAATTCTGCATCAGGCTGATGTTAAAATGTTTTCTACCTGTTGCAAAACAGTAGTTTGGTGATAAATGAAGTGTTGAGTTCAGACTGACTTTGATATTGCCTGAGATTAAACTTGTCAGGGAATGGGGACCCTTAAAAACTTGCCAAAAAGCTTTGTGGTATAATGGTTATTTTAAAAACACAGTAAGTTAACAATTGAGCTACTTTCAAATCCTGCAATAGTATAAACACTACAGGTTTATTGTTGTTTGCAGACACATTCCTCTCCCATCAGGCTGGGTACTGGAGTTTCAGAATCCAAACTTTACTTTTAGAACATTTTTTTAGGTCAGACGTCCTAATGAAAGTCATAATTGAACTCAGGCTAACTGTGACTTACTGACTGACTCGCTGGCTGCCCACATAGACACCCGTTTCCACTGCACACACACTAACACCCTATTCATTTTAATCTCCTCAGCAATCTATATTGCCTCCATCCTTCTCTCTAATTTCATCATCAATTACTATTTCGCACTCATTCTCTCTTTTGTCACTGGCCTTGTCCTTCTCACCTGCATGTCTACCAGGGACACGCGCCGTGAGACCGGCTGTAAACGTGACAGTCATGGCAAAGCGCTTCCTCATTGGCTACTTCCAGGGGGAGGTAACCAAGGCCTCCTCGCCTGGGCTTTCTTAGGTTGCGTGTGCCAAGTTGATAAGGATTTCATGTGTGTATCAACAACTGACATCAAAATACACTGCAGGAATTTGATCAGCACCGCACCGACCAATCATAAATCATTAATTCATAAGGTACCAGTCATGAATATTTTATCCCCTAAGAGGAGTTCAGACCTTTTTCTAAGGCCAGCAATTTTGTGTAGGTACGAGTGTGTGTATGTGTGTGTGTGCAACTGTCCTCAGCGTTTAATGAGTGTAGCTTGTCAGTGCAGCAGCCTGTGGTCAGCAGAGTTAGAGGTCAGCTGATTATGGTTTGATGAGGAGTTTGAAATAGATAACTTCATTTGTCCAAGAAGTCTCCCTGCACTGCTGCAGCCGCTGGTAACCATTAGCTAATGAAGCTAATGATCCACTCAGCAGTATTTTACTACCACCATTGACCTCCCTCCCTCTCGCTGTCTCTATCTCTGTTTCTCAGTGTGCGTGTCTTTTCTTTATGAACCCAAGCTCGACTGAAGGAATGGAAATAGGCCAAAAACGGACTTTATCTGCACTGTGAGTATTTGGAACTTCCAGCATTTCAGTGGTGTTGGCTTGATAGAGGAAAAAAGCAGCACATTAGGTGTTCACATCATGACACACAACTAAGTCTGTCAAATATCATACTTTAAGCTGCAAATTTGGGTGGATAAGATTTTATTTACTCGCCAATTTAAAGCTTGTGATATGAAATTGCCTCACTTAGTGGATTTTTTTTCTTGTGATTTGAAAACATATTGTGCACTTGCATATGCTGCATAATATAGCAATCATATTTTGTCAGGTTTGTTCCTTGAAGAGACAAAATGTCTGTTTTTATATGACTAAGGTTGTCATATTTTCTGCTCTCAAAAGACAGCACTGTCCACCAGTCTTGTTTAGCAAGATTATCTTGCTTTAAATGCAGCTCAGACTATGAATCATATAATACAAATGAAGAGACAAGTGATAAACAAATTAACATAAGTGGTTGATTGTGTGAATAAATAATTAAGAAAGATTTAATTAAAGAATGCACTAAAAAGAAAATGAAAACTACAGTGTTTGCTGTGCAAATTATGTTTTTGAAATCCAATGAAAACCCTGTTGTTTGTTATTATTGAGCATATTCTCAACAGTTTGTTCCTCTGTGGTGTTCTCAAGAAGCTTCTAAGAGAATGTGAATGCAGTCGTATAGACATTGTTTTTGGTATGTGGTCACTCACCAGGACATGCCTGGACGTTACAGTCCTGGTATTCTACGGGCGAGCCACGGCACGCCACCGGGGCACTCTTCCCCTCTGGTCCGGCACAAGTTCGCCGACGGGTTCGGTAGCCTTTGGCGCAACTCTGTGAGCAGCTCGACCAGGTTTCCCACGATGACCAGCCTAAACCCGCAACCCTCACCACTGGTGTCTTCAGAAGCTCCTCAACAAGGGCTACAGAGAAAAGAAGGGACAGGCGAAAAAAAAAAGGGGGGAAAAAAGGTTCCAGGTTAGATTAAAGTCACAGAAATATATGCAGCGGCATGACTGAGAGTTTAAAGAATTTCAACAGAGATATGAAGCATGCAAAGTCTTTGAGTGTAAGTCACAAAATATATAGTATATGACTTTGCCAGAAGGCATATTTCTCTGTCCTCTCAAACTCTATCTGGGTCTCTCACGCATCCCACAGTTCCCCCGCTGTCGGTGTTTCATCAGTTTGTCAGAGTCGATGCGGCCCCCCAGGAGGCTGACAGGGGGAGACAGGTAATCGATTTAGGAGAGGGGGGCATGAAAAAGCCACCAGTGGAGAGCAGTGGACTGTGGCCCAGTGTAACTCTATGTGGCAGCGTGTATGTGGGAGTACTGGACTGTGACCCTGTCACTAACAGCATGTAGGGGAGCTAACAGGTCTAACAGGAGGGCCCTTTCAACATGTCACGCTCCTACTGGGAGAAACCTTTGCATGCTGCTGGTGCTCACTGTGCTCATACACAAGTGGGAGTTTGTTAGTGTGGAGTAACTGCAGTACTGTATGAGTCTATAAATACATACTTTGATCCTAAAATTAAAAAACTAAACTAAACTAAACTTTCATAATATCCTTTTAAATAATAAATCCTAATAAAATTTAAAAGATTCTTGAATATACATTGGGGCTGCAGGGTGGTGCAGTTGTTAGCAGTGTTGCCTCGCAGCAAGAAGGTTGCCAGTTCGCGTCCCGGTGGGGCCACCGGAATCTTTCTGCGTGGAGTTTGCATGTTCTCCCCGTGCAGCGTGGGTTCTCTCTGGGTTCTCCCACTTCCTCCCACACAGTCCAAAAACATGCTGAGGTTAATTGGTGATTCTAAATTGTCCGTAGGTGTGAATGTGAGTGTGCTTGGTTGTGTGGCCCTGCGATGGACTGGCGACCTGTCCAGGGTGTCCCCTGCCTTCGCCCTCTCGGGACCTGTCACGT